>NC_052158.1:20720173-20720637 GCF_902713615.1 Scyliorhinus canicula | reverse complement strand
ATTACTGCCATCTTCTTTGTTCTTGCCCAAGTCGAGCACCCGCAATCAAGGACAGGCTTACCTACTCTGTCCTATGGATTGGAACCTTTACCTAAATTGTTTTATATACATCACATTTTTACAAAATTCTACGGGGCGCTATGACATTCAGGCATGCATTACAATTAAAACATGGAACCTCTAACTTCTTATCTAAACTATCCTTAGTCATTAAATAATTACAACAGTATAAACTATACAATAGCAGCAATACATGTCTCTGTATTTGGCGGTCAAGTACAGGATGTTCCATATTTTTTAGAACAAACAAACAAAAAAAATTAGGTGATGCATTTATTCACTTAAAGCGAGTTGGGGGGTTTGCTGAACTCCGAAATAGGGGGTCTGAAGGTATATACCGGAGTGCGGGAGGCTTTCCTTCACCATTTCCTAAGTCTTGGTGTCTGGATGACACGGTAGAGTAT
>NC_052158.1:20614537-20719673 GCF_902713615.1 Scyliorhinus canicula | reverse complement strand
AATCAACTGACATTTGAAAGCCTCCCACATGCCGGATGTTAATTTTCCCTCAAACAGCTTCGCCCAGTCAACACTCTCCAGATCCTGCCTAATGCTGTTGTATTAGCCTCCCCCCAGTTTAACACCTTCACCTGAGGACCACTCTTGCCCTTTTCCATAAGCAGCTTAACACTTACAGAATTATGATCACTGTTACCGAAATGATCTCCTACTGAAACTTCGATCACCTGGCCGGGCCGTTTTCCCAGTACCAGGTCTAATATGGCTCCTTCCGAGTTGGGCTATTTACATATTGTTTCAAGACACCCTCCTGGTACAGGTATTGTTTCAAACCACCCTTCTGCTCCATCCATACCTCTAGCAGTAAGTGTGTCACAGTCAATATAGGGAAAGTTAAAATCACCCACCACAACAATCCTATTGTTCATGCATCTTTCCAAGATCTGTCTGCATATCTGCTCCTCTATCTCCCACTGGCTGTTAGGAGGTCTGTCGTAAACCCCCAACATTGTGACAACACACTTCCAATTCTGGAGCTCCAACAATATTGCCTCGCTGCCTTAGCCTCCAAGGTGTCCTCCCTCAGTGCAGCTGTGATATTCTCTTTAATCAATAATGCAACTCCCCCACACCCTTTGCATCCCCCTATATCCTACCTAACGCATCTAAATCCTGTAAGGGTTACTTGTCAATCCTGTTCCTCTTTCAACCAGGTTTCTATAATAGCAACATTATAATTCCTGGCCAACGAACAAGAAGATGAATAGCCGGGTGGCCAAGAATCAGGGGAAAATGGACGGGAATCGGGGGAAGGTAGCCGGGGGGGGGGGGGGGGGGGGGGGGCGGCTACGGGTTTCATCATGGGGGTTTGTTCTCACGGTTTAATGCTTATTTCTTTTTCATGTTAATTTATTGTTTTTGTATTGGAGGGGAGGGGTTACTGTTTTTCTCTGTTGTGATAAAATTTGTTGCTGAAAACTTGAATTAAAATTATTTCAAAAAATATATTTTTTTAAGTTAGAGCTAGGCACCGTAGGGGGTAGGGGGTGGGGGTGGGGTGGGGTAGGGTGGGGGGGGGGTGAGGGGTGTAGGGGCTGAATGCTTCATTGGGATGGTGTGGGAAGACTGGGTCGCGTTGGGTAATGTCTATTTAATTGTTATTCTATATCCTCTTTTTGCACTATGTTAATATTCACTCATTAGTTTTGTTATTATTGTTATTACTGTTCTTTTATGAAAAATTCTGCAAAACCTGAATAAAAATACTTTTTTTAAAAAAACAACAAAAAACCCATTATAATTCCAAATACTAATCCAAGCTCTAAGTTCATTTGTCTTACCTGAAATACTCCTCGCATTGAAACTTATGCACTCTTCCACTCACCAGCTACACTGCGTTGAGCAACCACTCCCTGCCTGCTCTTCCCCTTTATCATTGGCCATAGTCTGTAGCTCTCAGTTATTTCTCCCACTGATCTACTGCTCTGGTTCCTGCCCCCCTGCCATACTCGGCAGTTCAATCTATTTCTCTGCCTTCCACTTTTCTCCTTAATACCTTTTCTTTCTGTCCCCTCTTTACAACTCTCTGGCTTCATGCATTGGTTCCCATTCCCCTGCAACATGTAGTCAATGTGTAATAATGCACAATCCATTAATTCGCAGCACCACGGAAATATTACTCGTAAGGCCCACATGACCTTACGCTCTTGGTTAATATGGTGTATGACTGAAATGAGCCAGTTTATACCTACTGCTGTCGTGAGGAGGAGCTTCACATCAAGGAGCAACACCAGAGTCAGGGCCACAAGAGCACCAGACATTTGTCTTAATCACTGTTGACCAAATCACTGTTTCTTTTCGCCCTCATCCACCATTCCTTGCACCACATTCCAAAAGTTTAAAAAAAAATTTAGAGCACCCAATTCATTTTTCCCAATTGAGGGTCAATTTAGCGTGGCCAATCCACATAATCTGCACATCGTTGTGCTGTGGGGCAGAACCAACGCAAACACGGGGAGAATGTGCAAACTCCACACGGACAGTGACCCAGAGCCGGGATCGAACCTGGGACCTAAGCGCCGTGAGGCTGCAGTGCTAACCCACTGCGCCACCATGCTCCCCACTTGCCAAAAGTTGAGCATTTCTATATAAATAAATGCTTTCTGATATCTGTATAATCGTGCGTCTCACAATTTATGTTTTGTTAAGTATGTCATAAAACACCTAAAATCCTGACTTGGAGGTCATTTTTCCCCCAAATAATACTTTATTCATTTTTTTATACAAGTACATTTCAAAACATTTTAAAATTGAAGATTACGCAATGTGCAATAAGATTCAGCTTCTCTCCATACAGCACGTTCCAATCAAAAATGCATCAATACAATTTGAATATATTTAATTTTTACAATGGACATTTTGGCACCCTTCAGAAATGGTGTCAGTTGAGTGCTCTGCCGATCAACGTAAATAAAAACAAAGAGCGACGTCTGTGTAGTAACTACTTGCATATATGTGAACCTCTGTATCTTAATGGCCAGTTGGTAGAGGAGGTTTCAAGTTTCGGGGAACCAGGAGCAAAGGTTCACAAAGTTCACCGACTACACTTTTGAAAAGGCTAGTCAGCGTCTGGTTTTAATTAGAAAATTGAAAAAGTTTGCAGTGAATCGAGATGTTTTAGAAAGGGTATACAAAGGGTATACAAAGGGAGACAAAGGTCTGGCCGGGCGCCACGTGGCACAGTAGTTAGCACTGGGTCATTGTCCATGTGGAGTTTGCACATTCTCCCCATGTCTGCATGGGTTTCACCCCCACAACCCAAAGATGTGCAGGATATGTGGATTGGCCACGGTAAATTTCCCTATATTTAGAAAAAAATGATTGGGTACTCAACATTAAACACAAAGGTCTGGTAGAGAACATTCGACATGACAGCCTGGTTATGGTAACCTGAGTGCGAAATACAAAATTAACCTGGCGAGATTGATCAACACGGCAGTTAAAATCCATGGTAAGAAGTCTTACAACACCAGGTTAAAGTCCAACATGTTTGTTTCAAACACAAGCTTTTGGAGCACAGCTCCTTCCTCAGGTGCTCCGAAAGCTCGTGTTTGAAAGAAACCTGTTGGACTTTAACCTGGTGCTGTAAGACTTCTTACTGTACTCACCCCAGTCCAACGCCGGCATCTCCACATCATGGTTAAAATCCATGGTAGATATCAGACACAGCTCGATAACTTATTTCATAACGCAGGAAATGTGATAGAATTCAACCTTTCTGCATAAAGCACATTCCAGCCCGGGAAGCCTCAATACAGCTTCAAAAATTGTGACATTCACGATGTACATTCCATATCAGGCACACACCTGGAGAGGTTCGACACACTTTCCAGCCCCTGGCTGTATTATAGCTGAAAGGCCCTAAAGGCTTAAAAGTAGCCTTAGAACATAGAACAGTACAGCACAGAACAGGCCCTTCGGCCCTCGATGTTGTGCCGAGCAATGATCACCCTACTCAAACCCATGTATCCACCCTATACCCGTAACCCAACAACCCCCCCCCCCCCTTTAACCTTACTTTTTAGGACACTACGGGCAATTTAGCATGGCCAATCCACCTAACCCGCACATCTTTGGACTGTGGGAGGAAACTGGAGCACCCGGAGGAAACCCACGCACACGGGGAGGACGTACAGACCCCGCACAGACTGTGACCCAGCCGGGAATCGAACCTGGGACCCTGGAGCTGTGCAGCATTTATGCTAACCACCATGCTACCATGCTGCCCCAAGTTTTAATGCCTTCAACCTATTGAAACTGTGTCACTGCTGCCCCAAGTTTAATGCTTGGAGCATTAGAGCACGCTTGGAGCACCCTCCAAAATATACTTGATGTATAAAATGTATAAAAGTACATTCCAAAACAGCACAAATTTAATACTACCGAAGTACTGCCAAAGTAGGGGCTGGTTTAGCACACTGGACTAAATTGCTGGCTTTTAAAGCAGACCCAGGCAGGCCAGCAGCAGGGTTCAATTCCCATACCAGCCTCCCCGAACAGGTGCCGGAATGTGGTGACTAGGGACTTTTCACAGTAACTTCATTGAAGCCTACTCGTGACAGTAAGCGATTTTCATTTCATACATTAGAACTCTATAAGCCACTACTTATCTTGGAATACCTCATAGGTCTTGCCTCTATAAAACCAAGGATCTGCACCAATCTGGAAAGACACTTTATGTCCTTGTGGTCAAAGCTGACTGTACTCCAGCTGAGGCCTGATCTGAGTATTGGAACTGTACTGATTTGACTTTATAACCCAGTTTTTATTTCAGCCCCAACCGGACTGTGCAGAAGTTACAGAGTTTAATTGTGAGCTGTTCCCAGAGGCGGTATCGCCGCGGTCACACTAAGGTCGGACCATGAATTCCAGTTTTCAATTCTGACCATTGATTTTACTCAAAAGGCTCACCTGGAGGAGGAATTCCCGGGAGGTTAGATTCGCTTTGGGGGTGAGAACCTGGGAGTGATCAGAAAACACTTCCACATCTTGGAGGCAAGGTCGGGAATCGGCAGAACCCGAGAGAATCATCACAAAGCTGTATCTGAAGCAGAGGACAGGACAAAATCCACTGGGATTGTGGATGCTGTAAATCCCAATCCTTCTTTTCACACAAATTCACTTCCAAATTATTATTTCCGCCCTCACTTTGCCGCCTGGTTTGTGTGTCCATGTCCACTAGCTGTGCCGGATCTATACCTGAATTCAATTACCTCGGGCTTATTTTGTTCACTATATTCCCCATCCGATTAAAAAAAATTCTTTCTTAGTTTGAAGTTCCCTTGTCGAAGATACAAGTAACCACCACAATGGGCAGGTCAGTGCATCAACTAACACTCACTGTGGTAAATGAGTTGTGAATGGGTTAAGCTGCACTCACTGGCGGTCGGGAGAACCCTGAAGAGCCGAATTCACAGAACAGGCGGGAAAACCACAGTGAGAGGTGACTGAACGAAAGGTCGAGGTGGAGGTATGACCAACCCCAGCAGCAGTGTGCAGATACCAGGACAAGATGCCTTTCTGAGATGTCAAATACATCACAGCCACAGTGAACTGGAGGGAGTGAAATTGTAGCAAATCCCCTCACGTTGTCCGATTCACATTGAATGGCTCACAATTGTATTGAAGCACCTCAGAGTGCAACATAATGCATGTAGAGAACCTGAATATTACTGCACTGTGTGTGGAGTTTGCACATTCTCCCCGTGTCAGCGGGTTTCACCCCCACCAGCAGAGATATGCAGGTTAGGTGGATTGGCCACGCTAAATTGACCATTAAAAAGATTACGAATAAAGTATATTTGTGTGTGTGTAAGTGTGTGTGTGTGTGTGGGGGGGGGGGGGGGGGGGGGGGGGCGGGCGGGGGGGGGGGTGTACAGAGAGCAGGCAGTTTACGGCGAGCTGCCATCCTCTGTAGTTTGGTCTGGAAAGTTGGAGAAAGTTTTTCTTCCCCGGAGTGGGAGTATGTCCTGGGGAGAGGAGCGGGGAGGGAGGGGGGGGGGTGGGTGGGTTGGGAGTGAGGGGGAGGTATTCACCCATTCTGCCCGAATGTCGAGGCCTGGGCCCACAGACACCCAGAAGGGCAAGATGGTACCCTTACCCATTCCTCTGGAGGGAACTGGACAAATAAGAATGGGATTGCCAATTGCCTGCCATTTGCCATTTTCCAATCCAGACAGATGTTGTTTAGTCCCAACATTTCCCGTTGGTATTCCAGAATCTGAAACATTGAGGGGAAATAGATGTTGCAAAATGCAGAGACAACATAACCTATACCTTGGTCTGTTTATCTGTATGAATTATCCCTAAGAACAGACCCAGCACTGTTTGGATTTGATTTGAACATTATAAGGAAGTTATTCCGGGCACATCCCATTTTGTATGGGATTAATTTATACAAACATGTCCCTGCCCAGCACATCTCCATCTGCGGGTCTGTGTGTTGTCCTCCCGCTCTCGGTTCTCTCTCTGTATCTCCGGCTCACACACAAGTACAGACAGGCTCCCAGCACAGTGACTCCGCCAACGATGCTCCCCCGGAGCAGGAGAGCGGCTCGGTGGGCTGGGAATTCTCTGCTGGTCTCCGCTCGCTCGGTGCTGCTTGGAGCGGGAGACTCCGTGTCTGGAAGAAGAATTCAGACACTTACAACAAGCCCATTGGATTGAAAGGATAACCTCAATCATTCTTTATCATCATTGTTTTATTCAGTTTGCAGTGAGAACTTCCGCTATTAGCAAAACGCACCGAGGAATAATTGAATAAAGAGATTGTGAATTCTTACCTGTCTTGTTATACACGGTTAAAGTCACATTGCCTCTCCAGGGTGTGCTGCTACCAACACTATAAACACATATCACATAGTCTCCGCTGTCACTGGGCTGTAAATCCCACAGTAACAAGGATCCATTCTCTGGATAGAGGTGAACTCGGTCCCGGTAGGAAGGAGCTGTCTCCCGGTGATCTGAACAGTTATAACCGGATCTGTCAGGGTCTGGGAAGCAGTCTGATCGGGTCAGTCTCACAAATGGAGTGTCTCCGGGGAATAAACCCCACTGTATCTGTAAAGTGGAGCCGGGTGTGAGTGTGGAATAGGAGACAGGGAGAAGGACGGACTGGTCCACTGTCCCCATCACTTCTCTCTGATGGACCCTCACAGTAACCCCGATTCCCGAGGCTGCACAACATAGAACAAAGGAATTAGCTTCGGAAAGGAATAAAGCAGTTTAAACGTTTTGATAAATGGTTTCAGACAGGAGGCTGGTTATAAAACGCGACATTCATTAGAATCACAAACTGTTAACAAATGATCAAAGTTACTGGAAGAGAAATTCTGCCCCACAGTCTGAATGGTGATTGAGGAAGTCGGGTATTGATCAGTAGGAGTCAGCGGGGTTTATTTAGGGACAGTCCTGTCTGACTTGTCTCTATTTTATTGAGGTAACATGGAGAGTCAGTGAGAGTACTCTGAGGCACTCCACATGGATTCTAACAAACCCTGAGACAGATTCTCACATGACGGACTGCGGGAAAACTGTAAAAGACAAAAGCTAGACCCAAATGTGACTCAGTGTCAGGAAGTAACTGTTCCACGGGAGTTTCATTAACTTGGAGACAGGTTCCAGTGAGGGGCCACAGGCTCCCAATTTATTCCAGCCTTTTCGTTCATATATCAATGATTTCAATGTGAGTAAGATATTTACAACAATTGCTACAATAATGGTTTGTGGATATTGAGGAACCAGGCTGTACTCCGCGAGAAGGTGTCAATGGATTGGTCATCTGGGCAGTAAAGTGGACAGTGGAATTCAAGCGACAGGGATTTATTTTAAGGTAAAGAATAGGGAGGGGGGGGGGGATTGATCATATTGAGTGGCAGAGCAGGCTCGATGGGCTGAATGGTTAACTCCTGTTCCTATGTTCCTAGTTTGTCAGGACTGGAGAATGTTGGTTATGGAGATAGATTAAATCACTTTGGGTTGGGGGCTGTTGAAGCAGAGAAGTGGGAATTAATGGTAGCTTGCAGAATGAGCAGAAACCCGGGCAGATTGTAAAGGAAGGGCATCGTTCCCGTAGCAACCAGCTCAAATCCAGAGGGCATTGATTTGAAGTAACTTTGTAGAATGATGAGAAGGACGTTAAAGAGAAATGGTTTCAGATAGATGATGTTGGGAGTGTGGAACCCTTTGCCTGGAAGGCTGGTAGAGGCAGCAATGGCATTTACAATGTTTGAATATGTACCTGGGGTGTTGTGACGTTTATAAGACTGCGGCTCACGAGTTGGAAAATGGAGTTAAAACGAACAACTCCTTCCGATCGACTCAAATGGTCTCTTTCAGCTGTAAATCTGATGATTGGAAGGATGCAACAAATAGAATATCCCATCTTGGGTTCTCTGCCTGATGGCTGAAGCGGGGCAAAGTGGTATCAGTTTTCTAATTCTGGGGTTAGATTCTATGCATAGCTGACTGAGCTAATTGACTTGGTAAAGTCCAATTTATCCACACTAACACGGTTAGAGGATGTAAATGGCATTTCAGGGTCCTATCAGCCAGGGTTGTATTGAATGGCGGAGCAGGTTCGACGGGCTGAATGGCTTACTCCTGCACGACAGCACATTGGTTAGCACTTGCTTCACAGTGCCACAGTCCCAAGTTCGATTCACGGCTTTGACAAAGAGTCATCGGACTCAAAACGTTATCTCTTTTCTCTCCCTGCAGATGCTGCCAGACCTGCTGAGATTTTCCAGCATTTTCTCTTTCGTTGCTGTTAGGTGAATTGGGCAGTCTGAATTCTCCCTCTGTGGACCCGAACAGGCGCCGGAATGTGGCGACTTGGGGCTTTTCACAGTAACATCATTGAAATATTAATGTAAGCCTACTTGTGATAATAAAGATTATTTTTTTTTATAAATTTAGATTACCCAATTATTTTTTCCAATTAAGGGGCAATTTAGCGTGGCCAATCCACCTACTCTGCACATTTTTTTTTGGGTTGTGGGGGCGAAACCCACGCAGACACGGGGAGAATGTGCAAACTCCACACGGACAGTGACCCAGAGCCGGGATCGAACCTGGGACCTCAGCGCCGTGAGGCGGTTGTACTAACCACTAGGCCACCATGCTGCCCTATAAAGATTATTTTTTTAAAATTACTATGTGATACATTTGATTTAACGCAGAATTTTAAAAAAACTGGCATAAATCTATTGGCAGATGAGCTAATTAATTTGGAAACCTCAGTCAGAACCTACCTGGTGACAGGGGCCCCACTGCGTGAGACCAAAGATCTTCGAAACTGAATCCAGCTCCAACGATTGAAGCCCATCTCTGAGTAAACAGTGTCAACACAAGTCACCTCAAACTAGCTGCAGCACTTCGCTCGTGGCAACAAAAAAAACTTACCGAAATAGGAGATCAAAAAAGTGTTGAGAAAGCAAACGCTGGTGAATTTGGAGAGGCGACGTGTCACTCTCCTCATCTCCCCAATATCAATGTTAGCAGAAGCGATGAGGTTAGTTTGTGTTTAACGTGTGATTCAGTGGAGCTGCCTGTCCTCCGTTCATGAGCGGGCAGAACGGAAATGACCACAGGCAACAAGTATCAAACCAGATGGAGAAAAATAGGAGTATAAAAATGGTGCAATACTTGTTCTCGATGTGTAGATTAACCTCAACTCCCCCCCCCCCCCCGCCTCCCATTACCCCTTCACAACCCCCTCCAAACAAACACAACCACAGCCCGAGTTATTTCACAAGCTGTACTATTAGTTTCTGAACCATTTCATTGATGCCTCTTTCTTGTTCAGTGTTGGAGTTGTGTTAACACAGAAGAAGCCCCCCTGGCCCGTCCTGTCTCCCCTGACTCTCCGAGTGAGCAATGCCTCCAGGGTCATTCTCCCGCCTTCTCCCTGTGTCAGGCAGAGTTACCAGTTCTGAACCACTACTTTAGCGGCGAGTATTGATATATTTTGATCCGAGCATTGTAATAGTGTCATATTTTATCAGTAGGGCTGAACTCAAAACTATCATAAATAACAGTAATTACATGAAACTTGACATTTTTTCCTTGTTGCTTCAACTATGTTATCCCAGTTCATCTATATTTTTAAGCGTTGATATATTATTAATATTCTAGTCGAAATACCCTCAATCCCTAGACTGATTCAGCGAATTTTAACACACGCCTAAAACTTCAAAAAGTTTCCTCGTGACACCACAGTAGGCAGCACTATCGATGTAATTTTAGTAAAGGGTGGATTGGAAATCCATTTTTACTGACATGGATCCTGCTCACTCACACTGCTGGGCCCAGTAACTACTCGATGCGACCATCAATTCGCTCAAGACACGTGAGGAAGTAAACTGTGGCCTCCCACATGCCGGATGTTAATTTTCCCTCAAACAGCTTCTCCCAGTCAACACTCTCCAGATCCTGCCAAATGCTGTTGTATTAACCTCCCCCCAGTCTAACACCTTCACCCGAGGACCACTCTTGTCCTTTTCCATAAGCAGCTTAACACTTACAGAATTATGATCACTGTTACCGAAATGATCTCCTACTGAAACTTCGATCACCTGGCCGGGCTGATTTCCCAGCACCAGGTCTAATATGGCCCCTTCAGAGTTGGGCTATTTACATATTGGTTCAAGACACCCTCCTGGTCCAGGTATTGTTTCAAGCCACCCTTCTGCTCCATCCATACTTCTAGCAGTGTGTGTCACAGTCAATATAGGGAAAGTTAAAATCACCCACCACAACAATCCTATTGTTCATGCATCTTTCCAAGATCTGTCTGCATATCTGCTCCTCTATCTCCCGCTGGCTGTTAGGAGGTCTGTCGTAAAGCCCCAACATTGTGACAGCACACTTCCTATTCTTGAGCTCCAACAATATTGCCTCGCTGCCTGAGCCTCCAAGGTGTACTCCCTCAGCGCAGCTGTGATATTCTCTTTAATCAATAATGCAACTCCCCCACCCCCTTTGCATCCCCCTATATCCTGCCTGAAGCATCTAAATCCTGTAAGGGTTACTTGTCAATCCTGTTTCTCTTTCAACCAGGTTTCTGTAATAGCAACAACATTATAATTCCTGGCCAACGAACAAGAGGATGAATAGCCGGGTAGCCAAGAATCAGGGGAAAATGGACGGGAATCGGGGGGAGGGCTACAGGCTCATGATGGGGGTCTGTTCTCACGGTTTAATGCTTATTTCTTTTTCTTGTTAATTTATTGTTTTTGTATTGGAGGGGAGGGGTTACTGTTTTTCTCTGTTGTGATAAAATTTGTTGTTGAAAACTTGAATTAAAATTATTTCAAAAAAATATTTTTAAAAAAAGATAGAGCTAGGCACCGTAGGGGGTAGGGGGTGGGGGTTGGGGGGGGGGGGTGAGGGGTGTAGGGGGTGAATGCTTCATTGGGATGGCGTGGGAAGATGGATCGCGTTGGGTAATGTCTATTTAATTGTTATTCTATATTCTCTTTTTACACTATGTTAATATTCACTCATTAGTTTTGTTATTATTGTTATTACTGTTCTTTTATGAAAAATTCTGCAAAACATGAATAAAAATACTTTTTAAAAAAAATAAACAACAAAAAAAACCATTACAATTCCAAATACTAATCCAAGCTCTAAGTTCATTTGTTTTACCTGAAATACACCTCGCATTGAAACTTATGCACTTCTACTCACCGGCTACACTGCGTTGAGCAACCACTCCCTGCCTGCTCTTCCTCTTTATCATTGGCCATAGTCTGTAGCTCTCAGTTATTTCTCCCGCTGATTTACTGCTCTGGTTCCTGCCCCCCTGCCATACTAGGCAGTTCAATCTATTTCTCTGCCTTCCACTTTTCTCCTTAATACCTTTTCTTTCTGTCCCCTCTTTACAACTCTCTGGCTTCATGCATTGGTTCCCATTCCCCTGCAACATGTAGTCAATGTGTAATAATGCACAATCCATTAATTCGCAGCACCACGGAAATATTACTCGTAAGGCCCACATGACCTTACGCTCTTGGTTAATATGGTGTGTGACTGAAGTGAGCCAGTTTATACCTACTGCTGTAGTGAGGAGGAGCTTCACATCAAGGAGCAACACCAGAGTCAGGGCCACAAGAGCACCAGACATTTGTCTTAATCACTGTTGACCTAATCACTGTTTCTTTTCGCCCTCATCCACCATTCCTTGCACCACATTCCAAAAGTTAAAAAAAAAATTTAGAGCACCCAATTCATTTTTCCCAATTGAGGGGCAATTTAGCGTGGCCAATCCACATAATCTGCACATCTTTGGGCTGTGGGGGCAGAACCCACGCAAACACGGGGAGAATGTGCAAACTCCACACGGACAGTGACCCAGAGCCGGGATCGAACCTGGGACCTCAGCGCCATGAGGCTGCAGTGCTAACCCACTGCGCCACTGTGCTGCCCTTCCCTCCCCACTTGCCAAAAGTTGAGCATTTCTATATAAATAAATGCTTTCTGATATCTGTATAATCGTGCGTCTCACAATTTATGTTTTGTTAAGTATGTCATAAAACACCTAAAATCCTGACTTGGAGGTAATTTTTCCCCCAAATAATACTTTATTCATTTTTTTTATACAAGTACATTTCAAAATATTCTAGAATTGAAGATTACGCAATGTGCAATAAGATTCAGCTTCTCTCCATACAGCACGTTCCACTCGAAAGTGCCTCAACACAATTTGAATATATTTAATTTTTACAATGGACATTTTGGCACCCTTCAGAAATGGTGTCAGTTGAGTGCTCTGCCAATCAACGTAAATAAAAACAAAGAGTGACGTCTATGTAGTAACTACTTGCATATGTGTGAACCTCTGTATCTTAATGTCCAGTCGGTAGAGGAGGTAGACTGTTTCAAGTTTCGGGGAACCAGGAGCAATGGTTCACAAAGTTCACCGACTATACTTTTGAAAAGGCTGGTCAGCGTCTGGTTTTAATTTGAAAATTGAAAAAGTTTGCAGTGAATCGAGATGTTTTAGAAAGGGTATACAAAGGGTATACAAAGGGAGACAAAGGTCTGGCCGGGCACCACGTGGCACAGTGGTTAGCACTGTGTCATTGTCCATGTGGAGTTTGCACATTCTCCCCATGTCTGCATGGGTTTCACCCCCACAACCCAAAGATGTGCAGGATATGTGGATTGGCCACGGTAAATTGCCCTATATTTAGAAAACAATGATTGGGTACTCAACATTTAAACACAAAGGTCTGGTAGAGAACATTCGACATAACAGCCTGGTTATGGTGTCCTGAGTGTGAAATACTAAATTAACCTGGCGAGATTGATCAACACGGCAGTTAAAATCCATGGTAAGAAGTCTTACAACACCAGGTTAAAGTCCAACTTGTTTGTTTCAAACACAAGCTTTCGGAGCACAGCTCCTTCCTAAGGTGCTCCGAAAGCTAGTGTTTGAAACAAACCTGTTGGACTTTAACCTGGTGTTGTAAGACTTCTTACTGTGCTCACACCAGTCCAACGCCAGCATCTCCACATCATGGTTAAAATCCTTGGTAGATATCAGACACAGCTCGATAACCTATTTCATAACGCAGGAAAGGTGATAGAATTCAACCTTTCTGCATAAAGCACATTCCAGCCCGGGAAGCCTCAATACAGTTTCAAAAATTGTGACATTCACGATGTACATTCCATATCAGGCACACACCTGGAGAGGTTCGACACACTTTCCAACCCCTCGCTGTATTATAGCTGAAAGGCCCTAAAGGCTTCAGCCTATTGAAACTGTGTCACTGCTGCCCCAAGTTTTAATGCACTTCCCTTGGAGCACTCTCCAAAATATACTTGATGTATAAAATGTATAAAAGTACATTCCAAAAGAATACAAATTTAATACTACCGAAGTACTACCGAAGTAGGGACTGGTTGAGCACACTGGGCTAAATCGCTGGATTTTAAAGCAGACCCAGGCAGGCCAGCAGCACGGTTCAATTCCCGTACCAGCCTCCCCGAACAGGTGTTGGAATGTGGCGACGAGGGGCTTTTCACAGAAACTTCATTTTAGCCTACTTGTGACAGTAAGCGATTTTCATTTCATACAATACATCAGAACTCCATAAGCCACTACATATCTTGGAATACCTCATTGGTCTTGCCTCTATAAAACCAAGGATCTGCACCAATCTGGAAAGACACTTTATGTCCTTGTGGTCAAAGCTGACTGTACTCCAGCTGAGGCCTGATCTGAGTATTGGAACTGTACTGATTTGACTTTATAACCCAGTTTTTATTTCAGTCCCAACCGGACTGTGCAGAAGTTACAGAGTTTAATTGTGAGCTGTTCCCAGAGACGGGATCGCCGCGGCCACACGAAGGTCGGACCATGAATTCCAGTTTTCAATTCTGACCATTGATTTTACTCAAAGGGTTCACCTGGAGGAGGAATTTCCGGGAGGTTAGATTCGCTTTGGGGGTGAGAACCTGGGAGTGATCAGAAAACACTTCCACATCTTGGAGGCAAGGTCGGGAATCGGCAGAACCCGAGAGAATCATCACAAAGCTGTATCTGAAGCAGAGGACAGGACAAAATCCACTGGGATTGTGGATGCTGTAAATCCCAATCCTTCTTTTCACACAAATTCACTTTCAAATTATTATTTCCGCCCTCACTTTGCCGCCTGGTTTGTGTGTCCATGTCCACCAGCTGTGCCGGATCTATACCTGAATTCAATTACCTCGGGTTTATTTTGTTCATTATATTCCCCATCTGATTTTTTAAAATTCTTTCTTAGTTTGAAGTTCCCTTGTCGAAGATACAAGTAACCACCATAATGGGCAGGTCAGTGCATCAACTAACACTCACTGTGGTAAATGAGCTGTGAATGGGTTAAGCTGCACTCACTGGCGGTCGGGAGGACCCTGAAGGGCCGAATTCACAGAACAGGCGGGAAAATCACAGTGAGAGGTGACTGAACGAAAGGTCGAGGTGGAGGTATGACCAACCCCAGCAGCAGTGTGCAGATACCAGGACAAGATGCCTTTCTGAGATGTCAAATACATCACAGCCACAGTGAACTGGAGGGAGTGAAATTGTAGCAAATCCCCTCACGTTGTACGATTCACATTCAATGGATCACAATTGTATTGAAGCACCTCAGAGTGCAACATAATGCATGTAAAGAACCTGAATATTACTGCACTGTGTGTGGAGTTTGCACATTCACCCCGTGTCAGCGGGTTTCACCCCCACCAGCAGAGATATGCAGGTTAGGTGGATTGGCCAAGCTAAATTGACCATTAAAAAGATTACGAATAAAGTACATTTTTGTGTGTGTGGGGGAGGGGGGGGGGGGAGATGTACAGAGAGCAGGCAAGCTCCACCGTCTGTAGTTTTGGTCTGGAAAGTTGGAGAAAGTTTTTTCCCCGGAGTGTGAGTAATGTCCTGGTGAGAGGGGGGTGGGAGTGAGGGGGAGGTATTCACCCATTCTGCCCGAATGTCCAGGCCTGGCCCACAGACACCCGGAAGCAAGATGGTACCGTACCCATTCCTCTGGAGGTAACTGGACAAATAAGAATGGGATTGCCTATTGCCTGCCATTTGCCATTTTCCAATCCAGACAGACATGTTGTTTAGTCCCAACATTTCCCGTTGGTATTCCAGAATCTGAAACATTGAGGGGAAATAGATGTCGCAAAATGCAGAGACAACATAACCTATACCTCGGTCTGTTTATCTGTATAAATTATTAGTAACAACAGATCCAGCACAGTTTGAATTTAATTTGAACATTATAAGGAAGTTATTCCGGTCACATCCCATTTTGTATGGGGTTAAATTATCCAAACATGTTCCTGCCCAGCACATCTCCACCTGCGGGTCTGTGTCTTGTCCTCCCGCTCTTGGTTCTCTCTCTGTATCTCCAGCTCACACACAAGTACAGACAGGCCCCCAGCACAGTGACTCCGCCAAAGATGCTCCCCCGGAGCAGGAGAGCGGCTCAGTGGGCTGGGAATTCTCTGCTGGTCTCCGCTCGCTCGGTGCTGCTCGGAGCGGGAGACTCCGTGTCTGGAAGAAAAATTCAGACATTTACAACAAGCCCATTGGATTGAAAGGATAACCTCAATCATTCTTTATCATCATTGTTTTATTCAGTTTGCAGTGAGAACTCCTGCTATTAGAAAAACGTACCGAGGAATAATTGGATACAGAGATTGTGAATTCTTACCTGTCTTGTTATAGACGGTTAAAGTCACATTGCCTCTCCAGGCTGTGCTGCCAGCATAACTATAAACAGATATCACATAGACCCCGCTGTCACTGGGCTGTAAATCCCACAGTAACAAGGATCCATTCTCTGGATAGAGGTGAATTCGGTCCCGGTAGGAAGGAGCTGTCTCCCGGTGAACTGAACAGTTATAACCGGATCTGTCAAGGTCTGGGGAGCAGTTTGATCGGGTCAGTCTCACAAATGGAGTGTCTCCGGGGAATAAACCCCACTGTATCTGTAAAGTGGAGCCGGGTGCGAGTGTGGAATAGGAGACAGGGAGAAGGACGGACTGGTCCACTGTCCCCATCACTTCTCTCTGATGGACCCTCACAGTAACCCCGATTCCCGAGGCTGCAACAACACAGAAACAAAGGAATTAGCTTCAGAAAGGAATAAAGCAGTTTAAACGTTTTGATAAATAGGTTCAGATGGGAGACTGGTTATAAAACGCGACATTCATTGGAATCACAAACCGTTAACAAACGGATCAAAGTTACTGGAAGAGAAATTCTGCCCCACAGTCTGAATGGTGATTGAGAAAGTCGGGCATTGATCAGTAGGAGTCAGCGGGGTTTATTTAGGGACAGTCCTGTCTGACATGTCTCTATTTTATTGAGGTAACATGGAGAGTCAGTGAGAGTACTCTGAGGCACTCCACATGGATTCTAACAAACCCTGAGACAGATTCCCACATGGCGGACTGGCGGAAATGTGTAAAAGACAAAAGCTAGACCCAAAAGTGACTCAGTGTCAGGAAGTAACTGTTCCACGGGAGTTTCATTAACTTGGAGACAGGGGCCACAGGCTCCCAATTTATCCCAGCCTTTTCGTTCATATATCAATGCTTTCAATGTGAGTAAGATATTTACAACAATTGCTACAATAATGGTTTTGTGGATATTGAGGAACCAGGCTGTACTCCGCGGGAAGGTGTCAATGGATTGGTCATCTGGGCAGTAAAGTGGACAATGGAATTCAAGCGACAGGGTTTTATTTTAAGGGAAATAATAGGGGGGGTGGGTGGGGGGCATTGATTATATTGAGTGGCAGAGCAGGCTCGATGGGCTGAATGGATAACTCCTGTTCCTATGTTCCTAGTTTGTCAGGACTGGAGAATGTTGGTTATGGCGATAGATTAAATCACTTTGGGTTGGGGGCTGTTGAAGCAGAAGTGGGAATTAATGGAAGCTTGCAGAATGAGCCGGGCAGATTGTAAAGGAAGAGTATCGTTCCCGTAGCAACCAGCTCAAATCCAGAGGGCATTGATTTAAAGTAACTTTGTAGAATGATGAGAAGGACGTTAAAGAGAAATGGTTTCAGATGGATGATGTTGGGGGTGTGGAACCCTTTGCCTGGAAGGCTGGTAGAGGCAGCAATGGCATTTACAATGTTTGAATATGTACCTGAGGTGTTGTGACGTTATTAAGACTGTGGCTCACGAGTTGGAAAATGGAGTTAAAACGAACAACTCCTTCCGATCGACTCAAATGGTCTCTTTCAGCTGTAAATCTGATGATTGGAAGGATGCAACAAATAGAATATCCCATCTTGGGTTCTCTGCCTGATGGCTGAACTGGGACAAAGTGGTATCAGTTTTCTAATTCTGGGGTTAGATTCTATGCATAGCTGACTGAGCTAATTGACTTGGTAAAGTCCAACTTATCCACACTAACACGGTTAGTGGATGTAAATGGCATTTCAGGGTCCTATCAGCCACGGTCGTATTGAATGGCGGAGCAGGTTCGACGGGCTGAATGGCTTACTCCTGCACGACAGCACATTGGTTAGCACTTGCTTGCACCTTGCCACAGTCCCAAGTTCGATTCACGGCTTTGACAAAGAGTCATCGGACTCAAAACGTTAGCTCTTTTCTCTCCCTACAGATGCTGCCAGATCTGCTGAGGTTTTCCAGCATTTTCTCTTTTGCTGCTGTTAGGTGAATTGGGATCTCTGAATTCTCCCTCTTTGTACCCGAACAGGCGCCGGAATGTGGCGACTTGGGGCTTTTCACAGTAACATCATTGAAATATTAATGTAAGCCTACTTGTGACAATAAAGATTATTTTTTAAAAATTACTATGAGATACATTTGATTTAACGCAGAATTTTAAAAAACTGGCATAAATCTATTGGCAGATGAGCTAATTCATTTGGAAACCTCAGCCAGGACCTATCTGGTGACAGGGGCCCCACTGCGTGAGACCAAAGATCTTCAAAACTGAATCCAGCTCCAACGATTGAAGCCCATCTCTGAGTAAACAGTGTCAACACAAGTCACCTCAAACTAGCTGCAGCACTTCGCTCGTGGCAACAAAAAACTTACCGAAATAGGAGATCAAAAAACTGTTGAGAAAGCAAATGCTGGTGAATTTGGAGAGGCGACGTGTCTCTCTGCTCATCTCCCCAATATCAATGTTAGCAGAAACGATGAGGTTAGTTTGTGTTTAGCGTGTGATTCAGTGGAGCTGCCTGTCCTCCGCTCATGAGCGGGCAGAACGGAAATGACCACAGGCAACAAGTACCTGTATCTGGTATGTTCCGTTTGCAGACAAGAGTTTTACAGATGGAATCCATGACTCCAATTGACACTTTCGACCTACTCAAACCAGATGGAGAAAAATAGGAGTATGAAAAATGGTGCAATACTTGTTCTTGATATGTAGATTAACCTCAACTCCCCCCCTCTCCCATTACCCCTTCACAACCCCCTCCAAACAAACACAACCACAGCCCGAGTTATTTCACAAGCTGTACTATTAGTTTCTGAACCATTTCATTGATGCCTCTTTCTTGTTCAGTGTTGGAGTTGTGTTAACACAGAAGAAGCCCCCCTGGCCCGTCCTGTCTCTCCTGACTCTCCGAGTGAGGAATGCCTCCAGGGTCATTCTCCCGCCTTCTCCCTGTGTCAGGCAGATTTACCAGTTCTGAACCACTACTTTAGCGGTGAGTATTGATTTATTTTGATCCGAGCATTGTAATAGTGTCATATTTTATCAGTAGGGCTGAACTCAAAACTATTATAAATAACAATAATTACATGAAACTTGACATTTTTTCCTTGTTGCTTCAACTAGGTTATCCCAGTTCATCTATATTTTAAAGCGTTGATATATTATTAATATTCTAGTCGAAATACCCTCAATCCCCAGACTGATTCGGCGAATTTTAACACACGCCCAGAACTTCAAATAGTTTCCTAGTGTCACCACAGTAGGGAGCACAATCGATGTAATTTTAGTAAAGGGTGGATTGGAAATCCATTTTTACTGACGTGGATCCTGCTCACTCACACTGCTGGGCCCAGTAACTCCTCGATGCGACCATCAATTCGCTCAAGACACGAGAGGAAGTAAACTGTGGCTTCAGTCGACTTACAACTGAGCCTGCCTGCGACCAGAAGAACTGAGGGCTGACTCACAAGACCGCAGCACTTTATACTTCTGGTAGTGGGAGGGGCCATGGGCGGAGCCATGGGCGGCACCAAGGGTGGAGCCCTGTACAAGCTCCTCATCTTCCCCTGTGGGCAGAGCCGCGTGCAACGGCTCACAGATGGAGCCCACAGGGTCACAGTGATACACAGTGTGAATTATGCATTATACATTCACCACACTCCTCCCACCCAGGATCCTATGTATTGATTCTTTTTAATTGCGTGAATCCAAATTTCGACCGGATTTCACCCCACCCTCTCTTCTTGTAACGAATTAGTACCAAATGTTCCAAACTATTTGGTTTTGAGATGGTGCCGAGGACATTACTTGGCAGCAACAAGGAAATATTACTCTTGAGATCCCCATGTCCCAACACTTCCTGTTGAGATGATTGTGACTGAAGTTTCTGTATTGATAGAGTGAGGAACAGCCCGACCAGAGAAATAAAGACCAACATGTCAGTCAGGGTCACAGGATCGGAAAGTATTTTGGAATGGGAATCATTTGGGCGGCACGGTGACACACTGGTCAGCACTGCAGTCCCAGGGATCCAGGTTCAATTTCGACATTGTAACCCAACATCCGCTCCACTCCCAGCCTCAGTGTGTGCAAACACAGAGAATAGAACAGTACAGCACAGGAACAGGTCCTTCAGCCCCCGAAGCCTACACTGATCATGATGCGCATCCAAACCAAAAGGTTTTGTACTTCCGGTGTCCATATCCCTCTATTCCCACTCTATTCATGTATTTAACAAGATGCCTCTTAAACGTTGCTATTATATCTGCTTCCACCACCTAGTCAGGCGCTCCAGGCACCCACCACCCTGTGTGCCAAAAACCTGCCTCGCGCATCTCCTCTAAACCTTCCCCCTCGTACCTTAAACTTGTGTCCCCTAGTAACTGAATTTCCAACCCTGGGGAAAAGCTTCTGACTATCCACTCTGTCCCCTCATAATATTGTAAACCTCTATCAGGTCGACTCTCAACCTCCGTCATTCCAGAGAAAAGAATCTGAAGTTATCCAACCTCTCCTCAGACCCAATACCCTCCAGACCAGGCCACATCCTGATAAACCTCTTCCGGACGCCCTCCAAAGCCTCTACTTCCTTCTGTCGTGTGATGACCAACATTGTACACAATATTCTAAGTGTGGCCGAACTAATGATCTGTAGTTGCAGCATGACTTGCCAATTTTTATACTCAATGCCCCTACAAATGAAGGCAAGCACATGCCATATGCTCATTGACTACCTTATTAACCCACGTTGCCACTTTCAGTGATCTGTAGACCTGTATGCCCAGATCCCGCTGTCTGTCAATACTCCGAAGGGTTCTGCCATTTAATATGCAATTCCCATCTGTATTACCATCAAATCCATACAGTGCAGAAGGCAGTTCAGCCCATCGAGTCTGCACTGACCCTCTGAATGAGCTCCCCACCTCCTACAACCCCGTAACCCCAGACCTGCCTTTTTTCCAGAACTTTCTCTTTCAGATTTCCAGCACACAATATTTTGCTTTATCGGAGAATCCCTATAGTACAGGAGGAGGCCATTCGGCCCATCGAGTCTGCACCGACCCACTTAAGCCCTCACTTACCTCACTTCCACCCTCTCCCCGTAACATAATAACCCCTCCTAACCTTTTTGGACACCAAGGGCAATTTATCATGGCAATCCACCTAACCTGCACATCTTTGGACTGTGGGAGAAACCGGAGCACCCGGAGGAAACCCACGCAGACACGGGGAGAACGTGCAGACTCCACACAGACAGAAACCCAGCGGGGAATCGAATCTGGGACCTTGGCGCTGTGAAGCCACAGTGATATCCACTTGTGCTACTGTGCTGCCCTGTAGTCTGCTGATGTTAGGAGTCTGATGTCCCCCCACCCATGCCAACCTATTCCCTCATCTACCCCAATAGCCCTCCATGCCCATTTGCTGGGTCAATGGGCAAAGTGCCATGACTTGGCATGGTTTACTGTTCAAAATGTTGCCAAATCCATTATATAGTTCAGAACTTCCGAGATCCAAAACCATGAGGAAGCTGACCCCACACCACAAGAATTGTTGGGTGCTAGGAACGCTTACCTTCGCTATGGATCTGGTCTGGTTAGGCTTATAGGCGAATGACTGGCAGCCATATCCCACATGGGTAGGCGGTGGCATAGTGGTACTGTCGCTATTCAGAGATCCAGAATCATGCGCTGGGGACCTGGGTTCAGATTCCGCCATGGCAGATGGTGAAATTTCAATTCATTAAAAATCTGCAAGTAAAAACCTGGGGTGGGATTCTCCCATCCCGCAGCAGAGTGTCCATGCCGTCGTAAACGCCGTCGCGTTTTATTACGCCGTGAACCAGCCGCAGGAGCGCTGGAGCGGTTCACGCCGCTCGCGCTGCTGATTCCGGCGCGAACTGGATGCCGCGGGACCCGCGCATGCGCAGTGGTGCCGGCGCCAACACGGGCATGCGCTGTGGCCTCCTTCAACACGCCGGCCCCAACGCAACATGGCACAGGAGTACAGGGGCTGGCGCGTAGGAAAAGATGCCGGGGGTGCGAGAGCCCGGCCGCATCGGAGGGCCCCCCCTGCCGGGGTTGGAGCTTCCCCACCCTCCCCACAGGCCGCCACCCGTTGTAGGCAGAGTTCCCGCCGGCTACAAGCAGGTGTGGACGGCGCCGACCCAGCGTTTTATTTGCGGCCATTCGGCTCATTCCGGGCCAAGAATCAGCGAGCCGGCCGCGTAGAGCGATCCACGACCGGCGCCGCGCCAAAGACGCCGATTCTCCATCGGAGGGATTCTCCGGCCCGGCCCTGGGCTGAGAGAATCCGGCTCCTAAAGGTGACCATGAAACCATTGTCGAATTAGAAGGAAATGTGTCCTACTTGTGTGGCCTACATTGCAGCCAGCAATGTTGACTGTAAAAACTGTCCCCCTCAAGGGCAATCTGGCACAGCCTGCCACGCCCACGTCTTCCGAACGAACATTAAAAAAGTGTACCGGACGAATTTTAACTCATTAACTAACTGTTTAACTGACCCTACTTAACGCCACCCCCCCCCCCATATCTTCGACACAATAAACATCCCAAACTCCTGTTACTGAGCGATAGACCGTTCAAACTATGGAAACACTTCACTAAATGACAACAATGCCGATCGTTTGGTCCCTTTTAAGGGGCTTTACTCGACAATTCAGCGAATATTGTTTGTCTTTTTTCTCAGCCTCCGGCACTCTCGGTTTAAAAGCGACTTTTAGAGAGTTTTGTTTACCTGAAAACGAGCCGGGCTGAAGCTGCGAAAGGTGAAGAAAGAAGAGAATAAAGATCGTCATCTGGGTGGATACGCGGCCACGGAATCTCATAACAACTAACGGGACACAGGGAGGAGAAAACCAAGAATTGAAACTCAGTCCAGAATCCGGACTGAGCAGAGGGTGGGGGAGGGGGGCTGCTGCGCTGGAGGCCGTTCTCTATATCCGGCAGTCGGCAGAGTGTGACAGAAATGTAAAAGGTCCGGTGAGAATTTAACTTTGAGGTGTTGGACATCCCTGGTTTATATCATGGAAATACCTGTCTCCACAGTTTTTGCCAGACCTGCCTTTTTTCCAGAACTTTCTCTTTCAGATTTCCAGCACACAATATTCTGCTTTATCGGAGAATCCCTATAGTACAGGAAGAGGCCATTCGGCCCACCGAGTCTTCCGAAATAATTAACCAATTAACTGCCCGGTGGATGTGACCTGCAGCTGAGTTGAGCTCTGTGGTGTGGGCAGGGAGTGGCAAGAGTTTAAAGATGTTACACGAGCAGGCGTGCCGAGAAGGATTTAAACTCTGTAGTTTACTCAGTAAATAAACACAAAGTGGCGGGCAGGACATCGCCGGTTCCCACCCTGGCCGTTTTTAATCTGCTAAATTCAAGATGTCAGGCTCCCCTCCCGCCCACAAATCCCCCTCTCCACCTGACACTGGCACACCTCATGTGCAGTGGGCAGAACAGGCTGACACGACATTACCTGTGGCATCTGAAGGTCAGCCGGGCCCATCTATCCACGAGGGGTCGTGCAGGGCAGAGGGTGAGACAAGCAGCAGGCCGCCTCCACTTCTTTTTATTTTTATAAATTTAGAATACCCAATTCTTTTTTTTTTTCCAATTAAGGGGCAATTTAGCATGGCCAATCCACCTAGTCTGCACATCTTTCGGGTGGTGGGGGTGAGACCCACGCAGACACGGGGAGAATGTGCGAACTCCACACGGACAGTGACCTGGGGTCGGGATCAAACCCGGGTCCTCAGCGTCGTGAGGCAGCAGTGCTAACCACTGTGCCACCATGCCACCCAGGCCTCCTCCACTAATGATGTGCCATTTGGGGAAACACCGAGAAGGAACGGAGGGCCACGAAAGATAGATGATACTTACGTTGGCACAAGTGTAGCACATGCACAATAGTTAGGCCTGCCGCTCATCCAATGAGGCCTGCCATTCCTCCTCCTCCAGCATGTCGCCCATCAGCTGCGCAATGTTTAGGAGGCAGCAAGCCGGCCAACAGGCCGAGAAGGAAATGCGAAGGTGACGACGCATTTGGGGCATGCCAACCTCCATCTCAGTCACTGCCTCCTCCTCGGCCTCGCACATAAGTTGCTCGGCCCTCTCGTCCTGAGGTGTGGATCCGAAGGTCGAAGATGCCCTTCGGGTCTTTTGGTAATCACGCCTATTATGGCCCACAGTATCCTAGGGGACACAGAAAGGACATAGAGAGATGCTTTGAGGGTGGAGGGGGGGGGGGGGGGTCTATAGCTGGTGGCAAGGCTTCTAGCCAAGGAGGGCCTGGTATTGGGGTTAGGGTTAGGGTGGGGTGTAGTTGGCCTCTAAGGGTTGGGGTGACGTGAGGAATGAGTGGCAGGAGTGATGGCAGAGAGGGACAGCACGGTGGTGCAGTGGTTAGCACTGCTGTCTCATGGCGCTGAGGACCCAGATTCGATCCCGGTCCCGGGTCACTCCGTGTGGCGTTTGCACATTCTCCCCGTGTCTGAGTGGATCTCACCCCCACATCCCAAAGATGTGCAGGGTAGGTGGATTGGCCACGCTAAATTGCCCCTCATTGGGGGGGATGTCTCCGTGGTGCTATCTTCCTGGCTGGAATGAGTGTGTGTGGTGAGTGGAGTGAGCAGCTCCAGCTTGTCAGGCTCTTCAATGCGAATCCCGGCCCTGCCGAATTATGTCAGCGGGGACGGGAATTACTTGTAATTCACAGGGGCAGAATGCAGGCCAATTTGCATTTCCTGAATATTGTTTAACAGCGCCTCCAACGGGAACACGAATTGTACATGATTCAGTTCCGGCAGGAACACTCCCGGTTGAGGCAGCACTCATGGGTGCGAAACTTGGCTATAAGTTTCTGCTTGGCGATTCTGCGTTGTTGCGCGGGATCTCCGGGTAAGCGTTCTCCAAGGTGGCCTTCAGGACGCGCGACAATGCAGAATTGCCGAGCAGAAACTTATAGCCAAGTTCCGCACACGAGTGCGGCCTCAACCGGGACCTGGGATTCATGCCGATTACATTTACAGCAGTGCTCCGAAAGCTAGTATTTGAAACAAACATGTTGGACTTTAACCTGGTGTTGTAAGACTTCTTACTGTGCATCTTTAGCAGAAGAGATTGGTACTGCATTGGGGCAATGCACTTGGCAAAGGTACTTGAGTAGTTAGCACCCTTGTGGCGGGGAGCAGTACTGCAGCATGAGAGTATTCGGCGATCGGGATCGTTGCAGCAGCACAAAGGAGAAGGCGTAAGCTGCTGAGCCCGTGCAGACACAGTGGGCCTTTTGCAACGTGACAATCCTGGGAGTCTGACTCCATCTGTGTGGTCGCGCCACTGCCTGGCATCTTTAACGACAACGCCCTTGGCAGCCCTGCATGGTAATGCAGCGCGACGGCGCTGTCAGTGGCCGGGAGCAGTACTGCAGCACGGCAGCGCCCTCGGTGGCCGGAAGTGGCATTGCCGCGCAGCCGCTCTCTTACCGGCAGCAATAGCCGCAGCAGCGCTGATGTGGAGATGCCGGCGTTGGACTGGGGTGAGCGCAGTAAGAAGTCTTACAACACCAGTCCAACCTGGTGTTGTAAGACTTCTTACTGTGCGCAGCAGCGCTGTCAGTGGTCGGCAAGCGGTATTGCAGCACGGCAGCGCCCTCGGTGGCCGGAAGTGGGAATGCCGCGCAGCCGCTCTCTTACCGGCAGCAATAGCGCTGTCAGTGGTCGCGAAGCGGTACCGCAGCACCGCCGCTCCAATTTGGCGGCAGAAATGTTTACAACAGCGCCGGTGGTGGCTTGGAGCGGTACTGCAGCGCGGGCCGGGGAAACGGCGGAACCGCAGCAGCCCCTGATCGGGAGGCAGAGGCTTCCTCACTTCTACAGGCCAGACCAGGCGGGGGAAAAGGTTGTGAAGTGAGCCTGGGCCAAGGTTTGTTTTAAGATAGCAGCCGTGCAGTAGAATTAATGCCCTGAAGATTTGTTGGTTAAAGTGGGAAGAGGAAAGTGAAAGCAACTCCCCCTGTAGTTTGCAGAGTTGCTGTGAACATGGCGAGTAAGTGAAGGTGAACACCACACATTGCTTGTGAGTGTCTGCCCCCCTCCTCCTCATTTAAAGGGGGGGGGAGAAAGTGTCTCGGCGGGAAATGGTGCAAAAAGTAAATCGACGGCCTGAGGATCTTTCAGTGTTAGAAAATAAACAAATCCAATCAGTAATAACTGTTGCTGAGGTAGGGGGGAAATGGCACTCCCAAGTTTGAGAAGTTTTCTCCTGTCCCAAGAGCCCAACCTCCTGATCCACAGAAGGACGGTTGCTTTTTAAACTCTGCCTTTTCCCCGCCCCCCAAAAAAAAAATTAGTCTCACACTTTACTGTCACCCAAATGCTGGGGGAGGGAAAGGCAGACGATTTAATATATATATATATATTATATATATATGTGTGTGTTTATATATATCAAGAGATTAAGTAAGGTAATTAGATATGTGTAGGTGAACATTATTTAACAAATATCTCGAACCATAGCTGTGAGGGGAGAAGATTTTTTTTTTGCTCTTTTTTTAAAATTTAGAGTACCCAATTCATTTTTTTCCAATTAAGAAGCAATTTAGCGTGGTCAATTCATCTATCCTGCACATCTTTGGGTTGTGGGGGCGAAACCCACGCAAACACGAGGAGAATGTGCAAACTCCACACGGACAGTGACCCAGAGCCGGGATCGAACCTGGGACCTCGGCTCCATGAGGCAGCAGGGCTAACCCACTGAGCCACCGTGCTGCCCGCCGAGAAGATGAGATTTAATGAAGGATTTCAAAACGATTGAGTATTTTCTCACGGAGAGAATGTTTCTCCTGTTAGGGTGTCAATAATGAAGTGTCGCGTTAATAGAGTAAATGTATCTACTTAGAATTGTTGGAGTATAGAGTGCTTTACCACAGTGAGAGCGTGAGGTTGAAGTAGAAACTATTGCAACTTAGGACAATTTATATAAATATTTGAAGCAGAGAGAGAGAGAACCTTTAACATGTTGGGCTCAATGGCTTCTCTATGCTGTCAGCTCCACTTAAAAATGACATTGACTTACATAGTGGCATCGTACATAATGTCATTGGAATATCCCACAGTGCTTTACAGCGAATGAATTACGGTCTACTCATTTTTGAGCAAACACAGCAGTAGCCCACAGACAGTGATGACCTGATAATTATATATATTTTTTAAGTGATGTTTGATAAGGGACAAATACTGACCCAAGTTATGGAAGAGGACTCCTCTGGTCTTCATGATGCCAAGTTAGAAAGCAGAAGGAGACCGCGGTTTGAACAGCCCTTCTGAAAGCCAGTTCCACTGAACAAACAACAATACAGCACAGGAACAGGCCCTTCGGCCTGTACCGGTCATGATACCATCCTTGGCCAAAACCCTCAGCACTTCCTTGTGCCGTAGCCCTCTATACCCATCCTATCTATGTATTTGTTGAGATGCCGTTAATGTATCTGCTTCCACAAACTCCCCTGGCAATGTGTTCCAGGCACTTACCACCCTCTGTATAAAAACAAAAGCCTGGCACGTCTCCTCTAAACTTTGCCACACAGACCGTAAATCTATGCCCCCTGGTGACTGCCCCCCCCACCCTGGGAAAGTGTGCCTGCCCATCCACTCTATCCATGCCCCTCATAATTGTGTAGACCTCAATCAGGTCACCCCAAACCTCCTTTGTTATATGAAAACAGTCTACGTCCATTAATCCTCTCTGTATAGCTAACACCCTCCAGACCAGGCACCCTGGTAAGCCTCCTCTGCACCCTCCAAAGCCTCCACATTCTTCTGCTAGTGTGGCGACCAGAATTGTGTGCAATGTTCCAAGTGCGGCCTTAGCAAGTTTCTATACAACTGTAGCATGACTTGCCAGATTTTATACTTGATGCTCCATCCAATGAAGGCAAGCATTCTGTATGCTTCCTTGACTAACTTGTCCACTTGTGTTGCCACTTTCAGAGATCTGTGGACCTGCACGCCCAGATCTCTCTGACTTTCTATATGGTGTAATTAGACCTACCGAAGTGCATAACCTGACATTTGTCTGCATTAAACTCCATTTGCCATTTCTCTGCCCATGTCTCCAACCTATCTATGTCCTGCTGTATCCTCTGACAGTCCTCAACACTATCTGCCACTGCACAAACCTTGGTGACGTTCGCAAACTTGCTAATCAGACCAGCTACATTTTCCTCCAAGTAGTTTCTGTCCACAAAAACAACAGAGGCCCCAGCACAGATCCCTGTGGAACATCACTAGTCACAACCTGCCATTCAGAAAAACACCCTTCTGCAGCTACCCTTTGCCTTCTGCACCCTCGGTACCAGGCTGCAGCGTCAGCTCAGGTTGTGTCTCTAGCCTCTGGAGTGTGTGTTGACCTCACGACCTTCTAGCTTCAGGGAGAGTGTTACTGAGTAAAGCACGACCGACTGCGTGGTACTAAAATCTTCACTTAGTTAGAAATGAAGGGGAATGGAATGGTCAGTTATAATGTATATGCATATTAATTTTGATATTTTATATATTATTTTAAGGTGGATATTTGAGAAGGATTGGAATTGGCAGGACGTTCTTTCCAAATAGGTTTGAGAATGGCTACAGTTAACCGACTCTTCAGTGAAGTCACGTGCTCCATCTGCCTGGATTTCTTCCAGGAGCCGGTGACACTGGAATGTGAACACAATTTCTGTCGGCTCTGTATCTCCAGGAGCTGGGAACAGGGCAACGCTTTCTACTCCTGCCCCGAGTGCAGGGAGGGGTTCCGGGAAAAGAAGATGAAGCCAAACCGCATGCTGGCCAACATCGTGGAGGGGGTGAGGGAGCTGAAGCTGCAGCCTCACCAGGACAACCCTGCCTTCTACTGCCAGCAGCACGAGGAGCGGCGGAAGCTCTTCTGCCAGGACTGCCAGGGGGCCATCTGTGTGGTGTGCTCCTGTGCCAAAGAACACCAGGGTCACATTTTCATCCCTATCGAGGAGGCTGCTGTCGTCTATAAGGTGAGAGGCTGTGGATATGTAGGGATGCTGGGTGAACGGGGTTCAGAGAGGATTGTAGGATATGCAGACTGCAGGAACATACAAGGGGCAGGAAGTATACTCTGAGTACACTCCCTGGGATCCGTTAAGCCCACACCTCTCCCGTATCGGCCGCACCCCCCTGCCCGTGTCCCATATCTGCGCCACACCCCTCCCCGCGTCCTGTATCGGCCGCACCTCCCCTGCCCGTGTCCTGTATCGCCCACACCCTTCTGCCCATGTCCTGTATCGCCCGCACCCCCGCTGCCCACATCCCATATCGGCCGCACCCCCCTGCCCACATCCTGTACCGCGCACCCCCACCCGCGCCCCGTATCGGCCGCACCCCCCTGCCCGCATCCCCCTGCCCGCATCCCGTATCGGCCGCACCCCCCCTCCCGTATCGGTCGCGCCCGCGTCCTGTATCGGCCGCATCCACCCTGCCCGCGTCCTGTATCGGCCGCATCCCCCTGCCAGCGTACCGTATCGGCCGCATCCCCCTGCCCGCGTCCCGTATCGGCCGCACCCTCCTGTCCGCGTCCCGTATCGGCCGCACCCTCCTGTCCGCGTCCCGTATCGGGTTGGGTTTCTTTGTTTTATAAATTTAGAGTAGCCAATTCATTTTTTCCCCAATTAAGGGGCAATAAGGCGTGACCAATCTTCCCACCCTGCACATCTTCGGGTGTGGGACTGAGACCCACACAGACATGGGGAGAATGTGAAAACTCCACCCGGACACTGACTCGGGGCCGGGATCGAACCTGGGTCCTCGGCGCCATGAGGCAGCAGTGCTAACCAGTGCGCCATCGTGCCGCCTGTACTCTAGTTTGTTTGAGAAAACAGCTGGGAGGTTAGGTAAAACGCAGCCAATAGATGTAATATTGAACATCCAAAAAATATTCGCGAAGTTGCCAAGTGAAAAGATGAATATTCGAGGATAAAGGCGTATGGGATTGCGGGTAATATATTAACCTGGACGGAGGATTGAGTGATAGGCAGGAAGCAGAGAGCGGAGCTACATGGAGCATTTTCAGTCTTGCGTAGCGGGTCAACACTCAAATATTTGCAACCGATATTAATGACTTGAATGAATGTGGCAATACAGCTAGGTGGGAATGTTAGCTGTGAGGAGGACACAGAGACGGCAAAGAAATATAGAAATGGGTTAAGTGAGTGGATAACAAGGTAGCGGATGGAGTACCCGTGTGGGGAAACTGAGGTTATTCACTTTGGTCATAATAATAGAAAAGCAGACTATTTTATAATAGGTTTGGAACATCTAAATGTTGATCTTCAGAGAAACTTGGCTGTTGTGCAAAGAGCACAGAAGGCTTACGTTTGGATATATCAAGGTGTTCGGAAGGCTAGTGGCGTGTTGGTCTATATCGCAAGGAGATTGGAGTAAAAGAATTAGGAAGTCTTGCTGCAATTGTATACGTTGTTGGTGAGACCACACTTGAAGTACTGTATACAGTTTAATCTTCATTTTAAAGAATGTAATTCTTGGTGGTATGACGAAGGTTGTCAGAATGTGAGAGGCTGAGTAAAGTGGGCATACACATTGTGGCATTTAAAAGAGGTGATCAGTTAGAAACATTCAAGCCTGACGGGACAGACACTGAGAAGGTGTTTCCCTTGGCTGAGGAAGCTCGAACATGTGGCCCAATCTCCAATTAAAATGATGATTTAGGGCTGAGATGATGAGAAATAACTTAACTCAAAGGGTTATAAATCTTTGGAATTGTCTACCTTACAGCACTGTGAGAGCTCCATCCTGAATTAAATCTGAAGCTGAAATAGACAGTAGTTTGGTTTCTTGGACTCAACAGATATGGGAAGCAGGCAAGAAAATGGAGTTGAAGCTAAAGATCAGGATAAGAAGCCAGGATCAGATTGAATGCTGGAGCGAGCTATAGAGCTGGAGCAAGCTATAGAGGATGGTCGCCCACTCCTATTTCTTTTGTTAATTGGTTTGATAGTCTACGCAAGCCTAACCTTTACAAATCTCACTATTTCTCCTGCAGGGAAAATTGGAACAAGCCATCAATTTTCTTGAGTCCCAGAAGGAGCAGGTCTGCCAAAGCCAAAGTCAAGAAGAGGCAAAGATTTGTCAAATAAAGGTGAGAGTCATGCCCTTGCTTGTGGTTGGGTCTCTTCCTTCAGCTTTCTAGGTGGAGGATGCTTTGAGCCGCTTCTGAGCAAACACGAATGTGCCAGTACTGTAATGTCTTTAAGTATTGTACTGAATGGGAAAAGTCCCAACAGCTATTTTGTAGTTTGACTAGCTTAAAAATGCATATGGAAGCATGGTGGCACAGTGGCTAGCACTGCTGACTCACGGCGCCGAGGTCCTGGGTTCGATCCCGGTCACTGTCCGTGTGGAGTTTGCACATTCTCCCCATGTCTGCGTGGGTCTCACCCCCACACACCAATAAGATGTGCAGGGCAAGTGAATTGGCCACACTAAATTGTCCCTTAATTGGAAAAAAAGAATTGGATACTCTAGATTTATAAAAATAGATATGGAATCCTTGGCGTTATAAGTAGTGGGCCGCAGCTTTAGACCACGCCTGAGAATTACTGAAATGCTGAAAAGCAAGGAACAAAGGAGGCCAAAAGTGATCTGGGGACCTCTGCACAGAAGATTAAAATATAGTGGCCGAGTACGACAGGAAAAGAAATAGAGTGCAGTTTTAGCCTTTATATCTGGAGAGCTGGGATATAAGAGGGAGGACATTGTACTCCAGCTTTGCAAAGCCCTGGTTAGACATCTGGAGTACAGTGCCCAATTATGGACAGCATGTCCTCAAAATGATCGATTAACTTAGTAACATTCTGGTGAATCTTTCAGAGACTCCATAGGTCAAATTATGGGGAGCGATTGCATAAATTCGGCTCCCTGGGATGTAAATGGTTGAGATCTGATTATTGAAGTATTTTGGAGTTTGAAGAAATTGTTTCCACTTGTGGGGGTGGTCAGGGCAAATGGATATAAACTTAAAATCAGAGACAGACCATCAAGCATAAAACAGCAACAATATATGTTTATATTGTGTCTTTTATGAAAGAGTGCTTCACAATTGCATTTTTAAGCAAGATTTGACACTGAGCCACATGAGATAATAGAGAAGGTGACCTAAAGCTTGCTCAAACATAAATGTTTTTTAAATAATAGAGCACCCAATTATTTTTTTTCCAATTAAGGGGCAATTTAGGGTGGCCAATCCACCTACCCTGCACATCTTTGTGTTGTGGGGGTGAGACCCACGCAGACACGGGGAGAATGTGCCAACTGCACACGGACAGTGACCCAAGGTGAGATTCAAACTGGAGTCCTCAACGCCATGAGGCACCAGTGGCAACCACCGTGCTGCCCAAACGCAACGGTTTTAAGGAGAGTCTTAGAAGGAAGAGAGGCAGGGAATTGGAAAGGTGGGAATTCCAGAGCTAGAATTTGAGGAGCCCAGATAGCTTGAGATGTGGGGCTGGAGGAGATGATAGAGACGGTGAGGGGCGAGGTCATTGAAGGATTTGAAACCGTGACGATGAATTTAGAATTGAGACATTGCTTAACCTGAAGCCTGTGTGGGTCAGTGAACACAGGGTAGATGGGTGAGTGGGACTTGGTACAGGTAAGCCTGCTGCCAATACCATCTGTATCGATAAGAACATCTGAAAGCGTGGGAACACCATCACCTGTAAATTCCCCTCCATGCCGCTCACCATCCTGACTTGTAATTGTATCCTTGTTCCTTCACTGTTGATGGGTCAAAATCCTGGAACCTCCTCTCTAACAGCATTGTGGATGTACCTACACCACAGGAATGCAGCGGTTCATGAAGGCAGCTCACCACCGTGTCCTTAAGGGCAATTAGGGATGGATAATAAATGCTGGGCCGAACCAGGGACAACCCATAAACAAATATATTTGAGAAAAGGGGAAAGAAAAGAGTTTCGGATTACCTCTATTTTGCACAGGGTACAATAATAATTGTCACAAATAGGCTTGCATTAACACTGCATTGAAGTTATTGTGAAAGGCCCCGAGTTGCCACATTCCGTCGCCTGTTCGGGTACGCTGAGGGAGAATTCACAATATCCAAATGACCTAACAGCAAGTTCTTTCAGGACTTGTGGGAGGAAACCGGAGCACCGGAAGAAATCCGTGCAAACACAGAGAGAATGTGCAGACTCCACACACACAGTAAACCAAGCTGGGAATCGAACCTCGGACCCTGGCGCTGTGAAGCAACAGTGCTAAGCACTGTGCTACCGTGCGGTAGAATGTGGGACGCCAGCAAGGAGCATGTTTGGATAGTCTCGAGGTAACAAAGGCAGGGACAAGGGTTTCAGCACGAGATGAGGTGAGGCAGGGATGGTTTTACTCGGGTGGAAATGGCTGGTCTTAGTGCTACTGTGTATTGGTAGATGGCAACTCATCTTGGGATCAGATACGATGCCAAGGCTGCAAGGCACGGGCAAATGCCAGGGAGATAGTCAGTAGCCAGGGAATGGAGTTTGAGAGGGGAGGCTAAACTCAAATGGGTTTGATCTTCCCAATATTTAACTGGGGAAACTTTCTGCTCATCGAGTCTGGTAACTTGGGGACAGTGGAAGGGTCAAGAAAAGTGATGGTGAGGTAGAGCTGGGTGTTCACCGTGTCTGTAAAAACTGGCACTGTGTTTTCAGATCATGCCAAAGGGCAGCATGTAGATGAGATTTAGAATGGGGTGTGGGGGCACCAGACATAATGGTTCAAGAGCAGGAAGGGAAGCCATTCCAAGTGGTATCCTTACCCTATGGTTAGACAAGAATGGAATCAGGTGAGTACCATCTCACCCAGCTGTACAGTATGAAAGAGTCAACTGTGTCAAAGGCTGCAGACAAGTTGAAAAGGACAAGGAAGGATTGTTTTCCTTGTTAGGGTCACAGAGGATGCCATTTGTGACTTTGAGAGATGTTTCAGTACTGTGACAGGAGCGGAAACCTGATTGGGAGACTTCAAACTTGGAGTTCTGGGAACGACGGGCACTATTTTGGGACACTGACATACTGAAATTGGGTGAGGAAAAGGCAGCTGAAGATGAGATGGTAGCTTACCCAAATGAATAGGTTATTTTTTTTAGAGTGAGGGTGGGGGGGTGCTTGCAGCAGATTTGGAGTTTGGGACAGTCCCTGTGGAGAGTTGGTCGAACAAAGCAGCAGCTGCCGAAATGTTGTGGGGAGATTTGGAAAATGCAGTCGGAAGTAAATTGGGCCGTTTCCTCTTCCCTGTTGCGAAGATTGAGGAAGCAGGAATGGAGCAGGGTAGAGGGATGCGAGTGGAGAGTGATGCGAAGAAGTGATCCGAAATGACCTTGTTTATGCGATTGACACAATGGGCGATTGAAGAGGTTAACATGGAGGGTGCACGGAGGGTGAATTGCTGTTTGTAGTGAGGCAATGCCGAGAGTCTCGGTGGGTCCTTCGGGGATGTTTTTTAAAATTGCATGGATTTCATAAAAATGTCATGTCTGACCAGGAAGAACATGGGTAGCACAGTGGTAGGTAGGATGCTTTTTCAGTATGTCAATGCAGGCACGATGGGCTGAATGGCCTCCTGTTCTGTAGGAATTCTATGTTTCTGTGGATGTGTGCGTCAATGGCCTGGCCAGCATTTGTTGTCCTTCCCTGATTGCCGCTGAGAAGCTGGTGAGGCATCTTTAACCGCTGTAGTCCATCTGATGCTTGTACCCTCAGTGTTTTTAGAAAGTGGAATGTCAGGTTTTAGATGTGGAGATTGTGAAGGAATGACTATTCAATTCCAGGTCAGCATGGCGTGTGTGGGGGAGGAATTTGCAGGTGGTGATGTCCCAACGTGTCTGCTGTGCTTGTCTTGTCTATCTAGGTGGTAGATGTAAAGGTTTGTAGGATACTGTTGAACAAAGCTTAGCAGTTGCCACAGTGCATCTTGTGCACTACACATTGGTGACTCTGGGGGTCCAATATTGACTGCCTTGGGTTACCTCTGCAGACTATCATAGGATAGTCAGCACTCTTAGAACCGTAATTCAGGTCGTGTCGTGCAGTGGTGGGGAGTTTCAGGGTGGGAGAGAAGGGAAGGTAGGACTAAACACAACTGCAATGTGACTGTGCCGAGTCATTTTCACCCAGGAACAAGGCACAATGCTGAAGGAACGGGTTGAGGCCGATATGGTCACCATCTATCAATTTCTAGATGCGAAAAAGCAGGAACTGGAGTGGCAGATTGACGAGGAGGTGTGCCGGACCATTGAGCCTTTGCAGGAAAACCTGGCAAAGATACACCAAGAAACCTCCACGATCGAGCAGGCCATCCTGGATGTGCGGCTGCAGCTGAGCCTTACGGAGCCTCTGGAGCTGCTTCAGGTAAGAGGCTGGCCGGCCATGCAGCCTGTGGGAAAACGTGGAGTAAGCTGCACCCTTCCACTCCTGCTCCACACTCCTCCTCTTTCACCTTTGTTGCTCTTTGCTCAGTGTCTTGTAGGCTTTGAAGAAAAGTTTACTGGGTGAGAAAAGAAGTTACTAGTTTGCATTTATGTAGCAGCTTTCCTTACACGGCTTCCAAAGTATTTTACAGTGGGGCATGAACCCACGGCCTTATGATTCAGAGATGAGAATGCTACTCACTAATCCAAGACTGACATAAGAACCAGGAGCAGGAGAGCACTAGAGAGCCTGCTCGGCCTGCTGCACTATTCAATATATTCACTTCACCTTTGTGCCTCTTTGACAAATCTCTGAGAAGCAAAAAGAAAATCGGGATACCTTAGTCCTAAATATATTCACTGTGCATCACAACTCTCTGCAATAAAGTATTTTAACAGTTCACAACTCTTTGAAGAAATTCCTTCTCATCTGAGTCCTAAATTGCCCAGTCAGTGTCGACCTTCCCAAGCCACTTCATAATAATGTTTCAATAGAATAACCTCTCATTTTTCTAATTGTATGAGAACGTGGACCCAATTTACTCAGTCTCCCATCTCATTACAGGCCAGCCCTCTCAACTCAGCATAGGTCAACCTCGTCATCCCTGGGACCAATCTAGTGAACCTTCGCTGTACTGTCTCCAATGCAATTATATTCTTAAATATGGAGATCAAAACTACACATCGTATTTCAAGTGTTGACTCACCAAAGCACTGGATACTGGAGCAATACCCTCTTATTCCTTTACTGCACGCCCTTTGCAATAAAGCCCAAAATGCCATTTGCTCTTCTAAGTGAGTTGGTAAGACTGCCTTAAAAATAAATTCCACAAAAATGATTTCACAACTTTCCCAGTGACTGATGTCGGGTAACTGGCCTGTAGATTCCCTGTTTTCTCTCTCCATCCTTGAATAACGGTGTTACTTTTGCTAACTTGCAATCTGCTGAGACTGTTTCAGGATCTAGGGAAATTCTGGAAAATAATAGCTAGCTCATTCACCTTGTCTCTGTCGCTATCTCTTTAAAACCATGGGATGTAGGCTTTCCGGTCCTGAGGGTCTGCAGTATTCCAGTTCCTCAAATTCTTCCAGTACCTTTTCTCTACTGATATTGATGACTTTAAGTTCTTCACTCAGTTTAAAACTTGGCTTACCCGCAAATATCTGGTATGTAACTTGTGTTTTCACTTTGAAGGCAGGCGCAAACTGTTTGTTCAATGTTTCTGCCATTTCCTCCTGAAAACTTGCATTGTCTCTTGAAGGGGCGAATATTTACTTCAGCTACTCTCTTCCTTTTTTATCTGCTTGTTAAAGCTCTTCGTCTGATTTTATATCTAGTTTGCACTTGTGACAGTTTTCCTTTGTCAAATGTTTTGGTGACCTTTTGCTGGTTTCTAAAACACTCCTAATCCTCAGACATGCTAATGTTCTTTGCAACATTATAAGTCTCTTAATTTAATACCATCTTTAACCTGCTATGGGTGGATATTTCTCTTTTGAGGTATTTTTTCAATAGAGTGCATTTTTGTTGCGCATTGAAACTGTTTTTTAAATATTTCCCACTCTTTATTTATTGCCACATCTTTAAGTCTATTTTCCCTATTAACCATGGCCAGCACTTCCCTCGTATTTATGGCATTGGCTTTGTTTGAGATTCTTGTTTGTGCTTGGAGTATGTCAATTTCAAACAATGTGGATTTAAAAAAATTTATGATCACTATTTCCCAGTGGATATTTTGCAATGGCTGGAATTTTATGGCGCTCCACTGAGAGGCTAAATGCACATAAAATTCTGTCCCTTTCTCCAACTTTGTTCGTTTTTACTCCCCGACTTGAATGGTGTCCTGCACCAGAGTGGCATGAATTGTGTGCGCATCCATCCTCCAGTCTCCTGTTCTCGTCCATGTAAGCTGCTAGAACATCGAACCCTGCTGGATAGTGGTATGTTTGAAGATACTCAGTTGCCACCTTTTGTTCCCTACATCTGCCTGGTTCAGCCACAACCTTCTGTCCCTCACCACAGACCAAATCAAATAAAGTGTCGAGGTAGCAGGCCCTCTCTGAGCATCAGTGTCTGAAGCTCGGACTGAAGTTCAAGTCGGAGCTAAAGTTCCTTAAGCAGCAGATACTGCAGATATGGTCATTGTGGGTCACACTAGTGTCTGCCAGCTGCCACCTGCTACAGCTGCAATATATCACTTGCCCTGTGTTTGTTTTATTTGGCGAATTAGATATCAATTTTAGGACTATCATTTAACTTATCAGTAGTGATTGTTGACAGGATTTGTTCAGTGTTTGAGGTCTGGAGGCTTGTGTGATTGAACAATAAGCATTTATTGGTAGCGTGTAACTTTATACATCCCCAAGGTAAAGTACTGACTCTGGTACCATCTCCATTCTGGCTTCTGTTAGATTATTACTGTACTCCATCCTGTGTCTCTGCATCACTGAGCGATTCTGTCCTCCAGTCCAACATTATCTCTTATACTACAGTTATAATTGACTAAGCTAGAAATTTAACACGCTAATGTCCCCGGTAATGCCCCATTTATAGAGATGAATTCTAAAAACTCACCAATCAATCACCCGCCTACTCACCTCCAACTTCCGGTTTAAATATAAAGGTCACCTTTAAGCACTCTGTACCTTGAAGCAATCTGTCCTCAGCCATCTGTGCAGTCCCATTCTCAATGGTGAATATATTCCTACAAGGCACGCGGGATGTGCCACTGTGCCTGTGGTGAGTACCGGCCAGCTGCATTATGAGTCTCTCTTCCTTTCTTTCTTTCCCCTGCCTCAGTAACCTGCCTCAGCCTTGACGCTCCAGCACAATGCCGAGGGAGTGTTGCAGTGAAGAAGTGCTGCAGTGTCAGAGGTACCCTTTTTCGGATGACATATTAAACTAAAAATACCTCTGCTGTCTCAGGTGGCCGTAAAGATTCTGCAACATTATTTTAAAAAAGAGCAGGGGACTTATTGCCCGTGTCCTGTCGATATTTATCACTCAAATCGATATCCCCCAAAAACTGATTAACTGGTCATTATGACCATGTGTGAGAGATTGCTGTGCACACCTTGGCGGCTGCGTTTCTTATGTTACGACAGTGGCTAAACATAAAAGTACTTTGTTAGACTGGCAATTGTTATCAAAGCTGCTGTATAAACATGTAACTTTATAACTTTTACGCACACATTGTGAGGTCTGTGTGCGCTAGGGGGTTCTGTGCGGGCTGGTGAACTCGTGCGTGTCAGTGTGCGTGTGCGGGTCTGTGGGTGTGGGGGAAAAGGGTCTGCCTGTGTGTGGGGGGGGGTCTCTCTCGCTCTCTCTCTTCTTCTCTCCCCCCCCCCCCCCCCCCCCCCCCCCCCGGCCCTTCTCTCTGCCCCCTTCTCTCTGTCTGAAAAATTAAATAAAAATCGCTTATTGTCACAAGTAGGCTTCAATGAAGTTACTATGAAAAGCCCCTAGTCGCCACATTCCAGCACCTGTTCGGGGAGGCTGGTATGGGAATTGAACCCGCGCTGCTGGCCTCCTTGATCTGCTTTAAAAGCCAGCTATTTAGCCCAGGGTGCTAAACCAGCCCCAGTCTGCCCCCCATCTCCCTGTCTGCCCCCCCTTCTCTCTGTCTGCCCGCCCTTCTCTCTGTCTGCCTGCCCTTCTATCTGTCTGCCCTCCCTTCTCTCTGTCTGCACTCCCTTCTCTCTGTCTCCCCCCCCTTCTCTCTGTCTGCCCCCCCTTCTCTCTGTCTGCCCCCCTCTCTGTCTGCCCCCCTCTCTGTCTGCCCCCCTCTCTGTCTGCCCCCCTCTCTGTCTGCCCCCCTCTCTGTCTGCCCCCCCCTTCTCTCTGTCTGCCCCCCCCTTCTCTCTGTCTGCCCCCCCCTTCTCTCTGTCTGCCCTCCCTTCTCTCTGTCTCCCCCCCTCTCTCTGTCTGACTCTCTGTCTCTTTCTCGCTGGTGTATTGGGTCAATAACACCTCATTCTGAGTTGTAAATATCTATTGGGTACGATTTATTGAGTTTCCACTGCATATCCCCTGTTGCTGTCCACTGATATAAAATCGGCAGGCAATGTGTTTGATTCCTGATCATATTGTGAAATTATAACCTGATTCTTTTTCATTTTTCTTCAGGATATCAAACTGCTCCTGGAAAGGTGCGTGTCTCAAATTCTTTCTAAATGTATCCTCCTGACTTCCACTGCTAGCCCCACAGGGTATATTTACAAGTCTGAGCCACACAGACCGTGACGTCCCCAGGTTCAATCCTGAATTTGTGCTGGGTCAAGGTGCCCCAGTGCTGAGGTTGACCTCAGGACCTTGGGTTTGGAAAAGGATTCACAAGGCTGGTCATTGGCCCTGGGTGGGAAGCACGCTCGGTGCCAATGATGGCTCCACTGATACTCTGGCTTCTCTGTCGGAAGGTCACCGGCTCAAATCCATCTCCAGGGACTTGAGTACAAAATCCAAATGCAATACTAAGGGCGCGCTGCACTGTGGAGATGCCGTCCTTCGGATGAACTGCTAAACTGAGGCATGGTCTTTTCGGGTGTGTGTCAAAGATCCCATAGCAGTATTCTGAAGGGGAACTTTAGTACATGTCCCTGAATTGACAGTAAAAGCAGATCGAAAGCAAAATATTGTGGATGCTGCAAATTGGAAACAAAAAAAAGTGCTGGGAAAACTGAAGGAAGAGAAACAAAGTTAACAGTTTGAGTTGAATATGACTTATCTGAAGACTCATATTGGACTCAAACCATCAACTCTGTTTATCTACAGATGCTGCCAGATCACCTCCTTTTTCCAGCAGTTCCTGCTTTCATACCATTATGTCATTATCACTTTGCTGATTGTGGGACGTTGTTGTACAAAATAGGTTGCTGTGTCTCCTGATGTTCTGGAGTGACGCTACTTCAAAACTAACTGTTCTTAATTGGCCGTAGAGCGTCTTTGAACATGACTCGTGACCATAAAAGCATTTTTTAGATGGGAACAGTCTCGGTCTTGGACTGATGCTCTTGGCCAAATACTTTGCCAATGTTTCACTGTCACAACCTTGCTTGGAAAGGATGGCTAATTGGACATGGCGCTCGATGGCTGCCCGTCTCTGGGGAATCGTATCTTAGAAAGAGTCCCTAGCTTCTGGAGAGGGAAAATTGTGGAAGGGATGGGGGGGGCAGCAGTGGGGTTTTAATAAAGAGCTAAGTTGTCATTCTTTCCTCCATTGCAGGTGTAAACAGGAGCGTGTCAAACCAGCGGATGTTCCCACTGCTCTGCACACTGACTCTATCATTACACCTTTTCGCTTCATTAAAATCTGGGATGAGCTTAAAGCCTTGGTACCAGGTACGTAATCCTTCGGAGTGGAGGGGCTGAGTTCTCACTGAATTTGTTACACAGTGGTTATTGCAGGTAGTGGCTCAGTCAATGGCAATGCCGCCTCTGAGTCAGAAGGTAGTAGGTCCAAGTCCCACTCCCGAGACTTCACTGTAAAGTCTGGCATGGCACTGATCTGCATTACTGAGGGACTGTTGCATTATTTGTGGTACTGTCCTCTGGATGAAGCTCTATATGGAAGTCTCTCTCCTGCCCTCTTCGGAAGATATAAAGGATCACATAGCATTACTTGGAAGAGGATGGGGGTTTTTGGGGGGGGCGTGGAATTCTCCATGTGCTATCCAATGCTATCAGCTCATGAAACTGTCAAAATAAACAAACATGCATGTTTTACTTGAGCTCCTAAGAGGATTAAGGGTTTTTCATAAAGTAGTCAATGAAACGCAACCATTCACACTACCTTGATCATATTTAAGTGGTCATAATAAGTCTGTTAAAGTAAAAGAAAAACATCCAAACAAACCTCGGAAAAACATAATCCAATTAAGTGGTCATGAAATTGACAATCAGACAAAGCTCCGAGTCCCCAGGGCAGCTGTATCAATAACCTATCCTGAACCCAGTGCATTAGTGGTTTTGGAACTCAGCTCAACATTCATAATGAGATTGCATTAGACAACTGTGTTCCTCCCTGACCTCCATTTGCAACTTTTCCCTGCAAAATCAGGCCCAGTGCCTCCTGTAATTGAGGACGTATGTCCGGATGCTACATCCGCTCAGTGTTAGCTGTGTATCGATGGGCAGTCAGTGTCTCTGTTAACTGAGGATTTATGTCTTCCAGCCAGAGAATTTCTGACACTGGATCCCAAGACGGCACATCCGCGACTCATCCTGTCCGAGGACCTCATCAGTGTGATTGATGGCGAAAAGCGTCGGGATTGCTCCCTCATGACCCATCGTTTCAACCACTGGCTCTGCGTCCTGGCCAGTAGCGGCTTCCTGTCAGGCCAACACTACTGGGACGTGGAGTTGGGAAACAATTCCTCTTGTGTGCTCGGGGTGGCCAGTGGATCCGCCGACCGGCTGATAACCAAACAGCTGACGCCGCAGGACGGTTACTGGGTGATCGAGATGCTCAATGGGAGCCTGGTTAACCTCAGTGTGCCAGGTGCCAGGACCCTCCCTCTCCGTCGCAAGCCTCGCACCATCCGCATCTACCTGAACTATGAGGAGGGACAGCTGTCCTTCTATGATGCCCATGATCTGTGCCCCATCTACACCATTCGGGATAAGTTCACGACGAAGCTGTATCCCCTCTTCAACCCTCATAACAAGAAAGAAGGGAATTCAGAGCCACTTTGTCTACTTAATTCAGAGGGCTGTTTAGATTAATTTGCTGCAGGCTGTGGGGTGAAGGTTAGAAATTGTGATGCTCCTTCTTAAAGGGGCGGTCTGTTAAATTCTATATAACACTGCCCTACGACAAATAAATGAATCCCTATCCAGTATTTTTCATCTGTGTTGTGTTACCAGGCATTGAGTATTAAAGGTGCTGGTTAGAATGAGTTGGATCCTGAATTGTCACTGGTTCCCATGAGGAGCTCACATTAGTCAAAGCTACGTTGTCCACCTGTTAACTTCCGAGCATTAAACTTAAAGCTTGTGGGCCAGGAGGAGGGGGGTACTGATTTCTCAATTTGTATCAGGAGCGCAGAGGGGTTGGAAATCCCAGCCACGAGGGTTTTGCAAAATTGGTCCCTTTGACTGGGGGTCTTGTCGATCCACAAATCAAAACACAATATCTGAAATGGTCTGTGAATTTGCAGCCCAGTGTTAGTGCTCCCCATGCTCGTGAGGTCTTTTGTGAGATTGTGGGGGGTGGTGGGCTAGATTAGTTTTCGGAGGTCACATGTTACTGGTTTGGTGGGGAGGGGAGGGGGGGGGTTGGGGTGAGGGGGGTCGGTGGCTGGAGCTTTGGAAGTAAACTGATTTTTCACCCACTGGTTGCTTTTCTGAGGTTTGCAGTAAGAGGCATTGGCAAAGTAGAGTCATGGGAGTTTTCCCCTGTATGTGATTATGTTGGGCATGATTTGACCTGGGGCCGGCTTAGCTCAGTTGGCTGGACAGTTGAACAAGGACGGCTGAACAAGGCCAACAGCATGGGTTCAATTCCCGTACCAGCTGTGGTTATTCCTGTCTTCTCAGCCTTGCCATGAGGTGTGGCAATCCTCAGCTTAAATCTCCAGCAGTCAGCTCTCTGCTCTCCCCCTGATGGGGGAAAGCAGCCCATGATCATCTGGGACTGTAGTGTCTTTACCTTAACATGACCCGAGTATGTAATGTGGGCAGAGGGTTCCGTGCACTAAAGATTGTGTCTGCAAACAGGTGGGGGAGAGGAGAAAGAAAATGGTATTTTGGGCATCTTTGTGGATGCCCATTACCGACTCTAGGGTCAGAAACTCAACAAAATTAGCACACACAGGTTTTAATAGTTGATTAATACTGGTTGGTTTTAAACACTCTGGGATTTAGTGAGGAGTATGGGGCGAGTGTCAATTCTAAGTAAGAAATTTGAAATTATTGTTGAATTAATGTCGAAATGTGTCTCCAGTTAGCTGCTTGTGTGTTTAATCCCTCTAGTAGTGCTGGTTCTCAAATAGTAATGCTGTTTACACAACGTGCAGCAGAAGGTGAAACGTTTACTGATGTTTGTTGTGCTTTTGAGGATTTTGCAGTATTTTGAGCGATCGTGTCAGAGAAAAGGGACTTGCATTTTGAAGTGTTTCTTGTCAAGTTTCAAGGCATCCCAAAATACGTTACACTCAGACTGCGGTCCACAAATACTTCATCTCGGATGGGGCTCTGTCCTTACACTCCCATTAACCCTGGCACTCTCTTGTTCCTTGTGGGAATGTTGGTCTCTTTTCTCTCTCTCCTACCCCCCTCGTGTTATTCCTCCCACTAGGTAACTTTCTCAAAAAAGGAAAAAGGTTTATTTATATAACTAGATCATAAGAGATACCTCAGGAAGTTGCAGGATGGCTTTCCCATTTATTTGTATTCCTATCTACCCCCAAAGCGTCTCAGGAGATTTTGACCTCCACTTGGGGGGGATGCGATGACAATCTGGTTACAAGTAGGAGCCCACCAGTGGGTGTGGTGCCAACTTGTCATGTGACTAATTTAAAGTGCAGAAGGAGGCCATTTGGCCCATCGTGTCTGCACCGGCCCTTAGGAAAGAGCACCGCACTTAAGCCCACACATCCGCCCTATCCCCGTAATCCAGCAACCCCACCTAACTTTTTTGGACACTTAAAGGGCAATTTATCATTGTCAATCAACCTAACCTGCACATCTTTGGGCTGTGGGAGGAAACTGGAGCACCCGGAGGAAACCCACGCACACACGGGGAGAATGTGCAGACTCCACACAGACAGTGACCCAAGCCGAAAATCGAACCTGAGACCCTGGAGCTGTGAAGCAATTGTGCTAACCACTATGCTACCCTGCTGCCCACAGCATTCTGTAGCACAAGCCACATCACTGTGTTAGCTTCATATGCAGATGGACCTCTTATGTGGTATAAGTGACACACTCCATGGACTTGATCTTTAAGTGGCAGACATCCAGAAACTATTCAATATTACCCCCCCCCCCCTTAACGGTAGCACAGTGGTTAGCACTGTTGCTTCATAGTGACAGGGTCCCAGGTTCGATTCCTGGCTTTGGCCACTGTCTGTGCAGAATCTGCACGTTCTCCCCGTGTCTGCGTGGGTTTCCTCCGGGTGCTCCGGTTTCCTCCCACAGGACCCGAACAACGTGCTGTTGGATGAATTGGACATTCTGAATTCTCCTTTTGTGTACACGGACAGGCACCGGAATGTGGCGACGAGGGGCTTTTCACAGTAACTTCATTGCAGTGTTAATGTCAGCCACTTGCGACATTAATAAAAGTGATTATTATTTAAAGCGGCTGCAATGAGGGGAGGAGTAATCAATGGGAAGACTTGGATCCTGAATTGTTCCATTCAGCTTGAAAGCTGCTCAGCTGGCTGAGCATGCCTCCTTCCGAGCACCATAAAAAGCGGGAGCTTCAAACGTTGCATAGCGGTTTTCATGTCTTTTCTTGCAGCATTTGATTGTTACTGAAAAAGAAACAGACTATCGAAGCTTTTTATTTTGCACTCCTCAGGACTGACACAACAGTACCAAATGTCTGGAAATCAACAATCTCTACTGCATGAGAAGGTTGTTGGCAAGTGGACTCTGAGATATTGCCATGGGAAATGCACCAGGGAATAGTTAACTGGCAAACCTTTGTTAAGTTTAAACCAGAAATGTCACCTCTGGTCAAGACATTGGCATGTGGATTTAGTATTCTTGCATTCTTGTTCTGATGAGTGCAAAGTGAAAAGCTTTGACAGCTTTGTCTTTTTTCCGGCGTTATCCAACTTCTGTACTACTATAACGTATTGATTGTAGCATTGGATACAACAGGCCATCTTATTGTCCAAAGATGGCATGACCAGACACTGGAGTAGGAAAAGACTGGGCAGGCATTCACATGTCCCTTTAAAGCGACTTTAGTTGTGATTAGGGAATAAAGTTTTATGATGTTGTGCAAGCATACTGCGAAGAGGATGCTCTTGTGAAATGCTTTGGGATACTTTACTCCCTTCGAAGTACTCTGTAAATGCAGAAATGTGTTTGACAGCCACTCCAGATTGATGCTGGGTGATGGGCCAAACTGAGGCAACTTGTTGAAGATTTTGTTGTGAGGAAGAAGTTAAAACATTTCATGTACAATGTACAATCCAGTGTCGTATTGTAATAAATTGATCCTGAATGTTTGCTCATTGCACTTTTGAAGGGTTTTGTTATAATAAATTTAAGTTTTTCAATTGACCACAAGATGTAAAAGCAGACATAGACCATTCAGCCCATCAAGTCTGCTCCGCCATTCAATGAGATCATGACTGATCTGACATGATAATCCTCAACTCCACTTTTTTACCTTAACACTTGATTCCCTTACTGATTTTAAAAATTTGTCTATCTCAGCCATGAACATACTTATTTTTTTAAATATAAATTTAGAATACCCAATTCATTTTTTTCTAGTTAAGGAGCAATTTTGCCATCCACCTAGCCTGCACATCTTTTGGGTTGCGGGGGCGAAACCCACGCAAACACGGGGAGAATGTACAAACTCCACACGGACAGTGACCCAGAGCCGGGATCGAACCCGGGTCCTCAGCGCCGTAGGCAGCAATGCTAACCACTGTGCCACCGTGCTTCCCTAGCCTTGAACATACTTATGACCGAGCCGCTACAGCCCTCTGCAGTAAAGAATTCCACAGGTTCAACACCCTCTGAGAGAGGAAATTCCTCCTCATCTCTATCTAAAATGGGCCACCCCTTGCTTTGAGATTATGCCCTCTGGTCCTAATGAATGCACTGTAAGCTTACCCATTCATATTTGCATAATGAATACAACTCCAAGCCTTTCCCTTTTCTCTGACTTTTTCTTTTCAGCCTTTTCTGGAAACTGCTGTGCTCTCTCTTTATCCAATCTGGTTTATCGCCCTTTCCAGTCAGTTTTCCAGCATCCTTTCCCCAACAAGTTTCTCTCCTGTCGGAGTCACAAGCTGAAGCCGGCTCTGTCTGCCTCAGTACCTCACTTAGTATATTCACCATGGGCACCACAGCATCAAATCGCTAGCCTTTCCCACAGCAAGAAGCGGCAACTATGTCAATCCTTGTTCCTGGCAACTGTTTTGTGCCCAGGGGGCAGTGGTTGAGGGTTAGTTTTTCTTTCCTGATTCCTGTTCTCTTTCACTGCCCCACGTCCAATTCCTGTCAGCAAATGGTCAGTCAACCACTCCTCTACCAGCGCCTCGTTCACAAACCCAAGTCCAAAATTGGAGAGCCGCTCAACATACTGGCACTATCAGAAACATAACCCATGGAAAAGTTACAACAAAGAAAGGGGCCATTCAGCCCATCGCGTCTGTCCCAACCAACAATAGAGAGAACAAATAGCCGCTCATTTAATTCTACTTTCCAGCACTTGGTCTGTAAAGTTATAAATTGCAGCACTTTAGATTCAGGTCCAGATAGCTTCTTAAATGAGTTCAGCGTTTCGGCCACAACCACCAATTTAGCCGATGAATTCCAGATGCCCACCACCCTTGGGGGTGAAAAGGCTTTTCCTCACGTCCCCTCTAATTCTCCTACTAATCACCTTAAATCTCTGCCCCCGGTAATTAATCCCTCAGCTGGGGGAAACCCTAGCTGCCTACCCTGACTAGACCCTTCATAATTTCGTAGACCTCACTTGGACCTTCCCTTGGCCTCCTCTTTTCTAAGTGTCACAAAGCAGCTGATGTTATCCCAACTTGGAGCATAGGTCTGCGAGGGTGCATAGTTTTGGTGTGAAGAGACGAGTGAAATCCCAGTGAGAATACATATCCCAGTCGTCGTGTGACAATTATTAAAGACTTTATTAAATAAAGACAAATATACATAAACGGGGCGACTGTACTCCTGCAATTAAGATGTATGAATTGCTAAACACAGTTTACATAGAACATGCCCCTTTATTACGCAATACGATACTTGAACTCTCTAAGGCTTTGCCTATTCTCCAAACAACATCCGAATTGCATAACCAACTATAGTTTACACACAATACAGGGATGATGCTCAAATCTGGGAATCATTTTTTTCCTGGCCCGGTGAAGAGATTTTAGCAGTGCTGCTTTGAAAGTTCTGTGCGCTGCCTTAGCTCGAAGACTTCCAAGCTTGTTTGCTGTAAATGTGGCCTTCAGGCTTGATGGCTGGAAACTGGCCTGTCTGCTTTAAGACTTCTGGATGATAACTGTCTCCTGGTTTTTCAAGGACTGGCAATTAATCCTTTGTTCAGCTTCCTTGATAATACATTAACAGATGTATATCTCATGGACCTTCTCAATCATCTGGAAGCTGTTTCTCCCCTATAAGCTATTCACACTTTTTTTAAATTAAGGGGCAATTTAGCGTGGCCAATCCATCTACCCTGCACACCTTTGTGTTGTGGGGGTGAAAACCACACGGACATGGGGAGAATGTGCAAACTCCACATGGACAGTGACCCGGGATCGAACCTGGGACCTTAGTGCCGTGAGGCAGCAGTGCTAACCACTGAGCTACAGTGCTGCCCTATAAGCTATTCACACTTGATTCACACTTGTGCTGGCATTTTAAAATGGGAGTGATGCACAATCAATGGACACGAAACGTAGATGAGATCCAAACGATAGGCTTTAATGCACAAGATGTGTGCCCGGCAGCAGACGTACAGAAGAAAGGCCGACTGCTGGGAAGCACGGGTTCTTATATCCCACCTTGTAGACGGAGCTACCTACCTCTCAGCCAATCGGCTGAGAGGCACATGACTTACCCAGGCCAATGGGCAGCGAGTCCTCTGCACCAATAGCAGCTCACTTCCAAGGTACCGTAATACCCCTAGTCATACTACCACAGGGAGAAACGCATACCAATCAACACCCTTTGAATTCTGCCTGGCGCTGTCTCCCAGGAGATTCATGACATAACGAAAACGACCCGTGCCATTTCTCATCATTGCTGCAATTTTCAACCCTGACAACATTGTTGTAAATCTCCTCTGCACTCTCCCCAGAGAAATTATGCCATTTCTGTTAGAGAAGTGGCAGTGTGGTGACCAGAACTGTGCACCAAATTCCAGCGGTGGCCTAACCAGCACTTTAGGCAGTTCCGACATTACATCCCTGCTTTCTTATTCAATTCCATGCGTAATAAAGGAAAGTAAAAAATGTTTTCTTGACCATTTTATTCAGCTGTCTCTCCACCTTCAAGGACCTGTGGACATACACTTCAAGGTCTCGCTTCCCCTACCCCGCTCAATATTTTCCCACTTATTGAGTGCATTACATCACACTTCTCCGGGTTGAATTCCATTTTCTAGTCACTAAATCAAACCGTTGATATCATTTTGGAGACAACAACTTTCCTCTTCAGTATCAACTATACGGTCAATTTTTGTGGCATTTGCAAATTTCAAAACATTGCCTCCCACATTTAAGTCCAAATCATAAATATATACAACAAACGACATGGGCCCCGACACTGAGCCCTGTGAGATGCCTCTGGAAACTGTTTTTCATTCACTAAAACATCCATCAACCATTACTCTTTGTTTCCTGTAACTGAGCCAATTTTGGACTCAACTCTCCACCTTCCCCTGGATCTCATAGGATTTGACTAGTCTGCCATGCGTGACTTTGCGAAAAGGCCTTACTGATTTATCATCCCTCCCTGTTACTTCCTCAAATTATTTGATTACGTTAGTAAGACACTACCTTCCCCTAATAAAACCATGCTGACTATCCCTAATGAATCGCTACCTTTCTAAGTGACCCATATCCTGGGTGGATTCTCTGTCGGCGGGATGCTCCGTTTTGCCGGCAGCCCAGGGGGGTTTCCCGATGCCGTGGGGCAGCCCCACAATGGGAAATCCCATTGACCGACCAGCGTAACAGAGCATGCCGCCGGCGGTGTGAAAGAGAGATGTGGCGCGGCGGGGCAGAGAATCCAGCCCCCGTGTCTCCTATTTGACATGGGTGATGATCCGAAGAATCTTTTTTTAATGGAGTAAATAAGGACCAACTGTTTTCACTGGCTGCAAGTCCGATATGATCCACCCATTGTTCATATTCATGGCAGACCATGTATCGAGGTGTTGATAGGACTTTGTCAACATCAAATGTTTTGAGATACTGTTGTCACTGTACCGGCTTTAATCAAGACGACCAAAGGAAAGAACTTCCTTTTATGGGCTATAGGGGGGAGACTTTCCTCTTCAAAACATAAATATTCTTGGTGGGGGTGTGTGAATGTCTTCAGATATTCATGCTCACGCTTGCAAGTCAGAGCAGTTAATAGCTCAGAATATGTTGGAAAGTAATGTCTTTTTTCAACTAGTATTTTGTTCCCTCGGGCGGAGAATGACAAAGATTTAGCACTTCGGGTGAAGAAATTCTTGCTCCTCTCAGTTCCAAATGGCCTTCCCTTTATTCTGAGACTAGTGTATTTTCGCAGTAACTTCATCGCAGTGTTAGTGTGAGTCTATTTGTGACAATAAAGATTATTAATATTATTGTTGTGCCTGATGTCAAGTGAAAATTCAGTTCAGTGTTTAAACTTTGCAGTTCATTGTAGTGCCAACGGCAGCCAGAAGAGGGTGGTGTCAAGCTGTACAAAGATCAGTAAAGTTTTAGTGTGGTAAGATCAGTAAAGTTTTACAGTGAGGGTAATTGAATCAGGGTGCACAGATGTAACTTTTTTTTTAAAGGGCAGCATGGCAGCACAGTGGTTAGCACAGTTGCTTCACAGCTCCAAGGTTATAGGTTCGATTCCCGGCTTAGGGCACTGTCTGTGGTCCCTGTGTCTGCGTGGGTTTCCTCCGGGTGCTCCGGTTTCCTCCCACAGTCCAAAGATGTGCGGCTTAGGTAGATTGGCCATGATAAATTGCCCTTTGCATCCAAAAAGGTTAAGTCGGGTTACGGGGGTAGGGTGGAGGTGTGAGCTTGAGTGGGGTGCTCTTTCCAAGGGCCGGTGCAGACTCGATGGGCCGAAAGGCCTCCTTCTGCACGGTAAAATCTATGAAAGTATCACCACCTGGATAAAAGCAAAATACTGTGGATTCTAGAAATCTGAAATGAAAACAGAAAATGCTGTATAAACAGCAGCATCTGGTGAGAGAAATAGTTGTTTCGAGTCCGTATGAAGGAAATAAGACAGAAACCAGAAGCAACAGGGGTGTCTCATTGCCCCCACCTATTTCTCAATCTTCATCACCACCATCCTTCCCTTTGTCAAGAACAAGCTTCAATCTAACTAACCAGTCTGCTCTAATGCATGTGGTGGGTGTGATGCTTCCTGATCTGCCCCTGTCTCTCTGAGTGTCGCCTATGGATAGAGAAAGAGCATGTATGCCCTGTCCTTGATATGGGTAGCCCCCTTGTGGTAGTGTCACCTCTGGGTGTCCTGATTGCCCATTGGTCGTGTCCTATCTCACTGACCTATTGGTTGAATGTCTGTGTCTTGATGTCTCTGGTGCTCCCTCTAGTGTTTACTTAGTTGTAGTGTATCTACATTAACCCCTTGTGTATTTACAGTGATGCACATCACCACATCCCCCCTTTTTTCATGTTACATATTTTCTGCACAGTGTTAAAGAAAATTGAACAAAATAGGTAGATAAGTGATGACATGTACAAATCGTGATGACAGTGATGATTATACAATACCAAATAATATGTATGAGTCCAAAGTTCATGAATTAATATGGTCGAGTGGCTTTCTTGTTTTGTTGTTGAAGCGGTGATGACGATGTTGTCATTGCTTTGTGAATGCCGTCAGTGTCCCTGTGCTCAAGGAACCAAGAAGTGGTCAAATCACTTTGTTGTCTGATGTGGACACTTTTTTTCTATGCTTGTGGTAGCGATGTAGTATGTAATCTGTGTCGTCCAACCTGGACTGTTTCTTGTGATTGCGATATTGATGCAGTATGTCATCTGCCTCGAAAACTGGGTTGCGTGTTCATAGTGGAGCAAACTCATCTGCCTTGAAAGCTGGTTTGCTTGTTTGTCGTGGAGCAAACTTGAATTGGTGAGATTTGCTGTCATACCATGGTATGGCTGTACTCTTGCCAGTGTTAGGAGCTGTGCTGTTACATTGTCCTGCATTTGCAGAGTTGTCCCATGTCGTACCAGTCGTTGTTCCAATGTTGTTGTTTTTGTTGTGCTTGTTGTTGATGTTGGTGCCTTTGGTACGCTTCTTGGTGTCTTTGTTGTTGCTTTTGTAGGTTTTGTTGTTGTGATTCTGCGCTCAATGACCACACCGAGTGGAGAATTAGAGTCCTTCACAAAGTTACTTGTGTCAGTGTCCTTTGTGGCATCTGCTGTTGCATTGAGCGTGCCGTCTCTGATTCCTCGGCGTTCCCCGTCTGGAGTCATGTCCGGTTCACTGGAATCATCTTTGGCTTGTCGATGCTCCCCGTCTGGAGTCCTTTCTGGTTCACCTGAATCATCTTTGGTTTCTTGACACTCCCAGTCCGGAGTAATTTCAGGTTCACTTGAATCAACTGAGGTGTAACTTGAATCATCTGAGGTGTCTTGATGCTCCCCGTCCGGAGTCAAAACGTTCAGGAATGCATTTTCTTGTGGAGAGGCTCGAGTGGATGAGGTTTGAATTAACGTGGTGTCACTGGAGTCATTAGTAGTCTCACGTTGATTGTCGAGTACCTCTGTACATACTAGTGGAGAACAGTCAGTCTCGCTGTCATGTTGCACATCTTGTCTGGGAATTGGGGTGCCTTCGTCACTTGTCGCACATACAGTGTGTAGACGTTCAGTGTCTTCTTGCTGGTTAAATGAGCTGGGTAGACTGTCAGAGTCTTCTTTTGGTGGCTCAAATAATCTGCGTTCCCTGTGTGGAATTATGCAGTGGTCTCGCTGTGGAGTCGATCTGTGCACACTCAATGGAGTCGTGCAGTGGTCTCGTTTTTGTGAGGGCCACGAAGAATCCAGCACGAGTTGAAGGATAGAAATAAATAACATTTATGTACAATAACATCCAACAACAGCAGCAACTCCTTGCTGCTCACTCCTTGCTGCTCCCTCTCCTCTAGCCGGTTCCAAACTGGCCAGCTTTATTTATGCAGGGAGTCTGCTAATGATTTCTCCGCCCCACCCCCCCCTCATTGGGGAAGCTCATACTCCCAAAGGATTGTGGGATTGCCATTAGTCCCCAGCCAGTGGTAAGCAGGCAGGTTATAACATCGCTGTGGAGTCGTTCTGTGTGTGGCACCGAACCCTTTTGAGACACTAAGGACAATTCATGGCCAATCCACCTAACCTGCACATCTTTGGACTGTGCAAGGAAACGGGAGCAGCCAGCAGAGCCCACGCAGACATGGGGGAGAACGCAGACTCCGCAAGGACTGTGACCCAAGCCGGGAATCGAACCTGGGACTCTGTAGCTGTGAAGCAACTATGCTAACCACTGTGCTACCGTGCTGCCCTAACGATTGCTACCGTCCAAAGACCAATCCCACCTGGAAACGTGCCAAGTTCAAGTTGCGGCTCTAGAATCGGGCTCATCAGCTATGCAAGAACCCACAGACCCCATGGCCGGTAACACAGAGTTTCTTAGGCGGTCAATCATACTCATTAGTGGGTGATCACCGAAGAATGTATGATGCCTCTCCAGGCCTCACCACCTGGTTATCTGGTACTGGTGGGAATGCCACAAACAGAATATGCTGTAACACTTGGCTGACCAGACAACTCTGACAGGATTCTTCAGAACTAAAAGAGAATTGGATCAGAAAAAATGAGGAAAATGAGCATGACCCTGGGCTTCCCCTTCCCAGCTGCTGTCAGACACCGGATTATTAAGAAGGCGTAGGGTGTGTTAGCTTTTATTAGTAGAGGGATTGGGTTTCGGAGCCATGAGGTCATGTTGCCGCTGTACAAAACTCTGGTGCGGCCGTATTTGGAGTATTGCGTGCAGTTCTGGTCACCGCATTATAGGAAGGATGTGGAAGCATTGGAAAGGGTGTAGAGGAGATTTACCAGGATGTTGCCTGGTATGGAGGGAAGATCTTATGAGGAAAGGCTGAGGGACTTGAGGCTGTTTTCGTTAGAGAGAAGAAGGTTAAGAGGCGATCAGAGGATTAGATAGGGTGGATAGTGAGAGCTTTTTTCCTCAGATGGTGATGGCTAGCACAAGGGGACATAGCTTTAAATTGAGGGGTGGTAGATATAGGACAGATGTCAGAGGTAGGTTCTTTACTCAGGAGTAGTAGGGGCGTGGAATGCCCTGCCTGCAATAGTAGTGGACTCGCCAACATTAAGGGCATTTAAATGGTCATTGGATAAACATATGGATAATAAGGGAATAGTGTAAATGGGCTTTAAATTGGTTTCACAGGTCGGCGCGACATCAAGGGCCAAAGGGCCTGTACTGCGCTGTTATGTTAGAAGACTACAGCGCAGTACGGGCCCTTCGGCCCTCGATGTTCTATTGTTCTATTGAGTCTGTACAATTTTCACAAAAGCCCAGGTGAGTGAGTGAAGTTTTGCAGAATGATGTGCTTCAGGGGAGCTGAATTCAAATACAGCACTGAAAGAGGCCCTTCAGCCCATCGTGTCTGGCACCGGCCATCAAACACCTATCCACTGTAATCCCATTTTCCAGCACTTGGGCCTTGGCCTTGTATACTGTAGCGTTGCAAGAGCTCATCTAAATGCTTCTTAAATGTTGTGAGGGTTCCTGCCTCTACCGCCCTTTCAGCCAGTGAGTTCTAGATTTCCAACACCGTCGGGTGAACTCAAACCCCCTCTATACCCCTGCACCTTACTTTAAATCTATGCCCCCAGGTTATTGCCCTCTTGACAAAGGGGAACGGTTTCTTCCTAGCTACCCTGTCTGTATGTCCCATTTTGAACACCTCAATCAGGTTACACCCTCGGCTTTCTCAGCTCTAAGGAGAATAACCGCAGCCTAACCAGCCTCTCTTCATCACTGAAATGCTCCAGCCCAGGAAACATCCTGGTGAATCTCCTCTGCACCCTCTCTATAGTGTGGGTCTGTATTTGAGTACAGAGAGGAAACTAATCAGCTATTTTTGCTGAACGTTGCTGATGTAGATGCTGAAGACATTACATTTATTTCTGGGAGTGAGTTTGATGAAATGTGAGTGGAGAGCTAGTTACTGGATTATCCTAAGCAGTGCCTTCAGTATCGATTCAGCCCTGGCCCGGGATTTGGATCAAATAACAACTTATATTTATCCAGCCCAGCTTGGGTCAGAGTTTAAAGCATAGTTTAAAATATATGTGCGTTGAAGTGTCTTAAAAGGGCAGAGATAATGTGGGGGGTGTGGGCTGGTTTACGGAATGAATTTGGGAGCTTAGTGTTCAGGTAATGGGAGGGGGGGAGGTGCTAAAAATTGGGGATGAACAATGATGCAAAGTGGAAAAACCACCGATATTGGTGAGGCCTATGGGGCCTCCTGAATACAGGAATAGGGGAGGGTCATGCCATTTATAAACAATGGCAGCTTTAAAAGGGAAGAGCTGTGGGACTCAGAGCGGGTTTAAGTCGGCACAACCGTAACCATTTCACCTGGTTCCTCGATATTGTGTCTAATTCTGGCACTGTACATTAACGAGAAGATGAAAGGTGCAGAGAGGATTGACCAGAAATGGTTCCCAGGTTGGGAGGGGGGGGGGGGGGGGGGGGGGGGGGGGCGCGGTGTTAGTTCCTTGGATGGATTGGAGAATCTTGGATTGCTCTCCACAGAAAAGAGGAGAGTTTTCGAGAGGAGAGTTATGATAGCTAGTGTTGAAGATCACCAGGGGTCTGGAGTGGAGAGAGAGCAGAGAGGATGTGTCCCCCACTGAAGGGATGGTCAAGGACACCAATAGTTTGGCAAAACTATTATCGGCAACACGAGGAAAAGCTGTCGGTGCTTGAGATCTGGAATACCGTGCCTGAGAGGATGATGGAGGTAAATTCCATTTGGGTTTTAAAAGGGAATTGGTTGAGAATATTAACAAGGACTGCAGGGTTACAACAAATGGGCAGGGTGAGAGGGACTAGTAGATTTTTTCTTGCAATGGCTGGACTAGATAGGATGGGCTGAACGGTCTCCTCTCGGCTGTAACCATTCCAATATTTGATTATTCCTCTTGTGCTAATGCAAGTCGCTGACTGAGATGACGGATGAAAAACCTACTCTGTAACTCAGTTTCGAGCTGTTACTGAAGTGCAGTATAGCAGGCCAAAGGATCCTTGGCCTGAATGGTCCTTTAGTCAAACAGTCCTTTCCCCGAACAGTCCCTCATCCAAATGCTGTCTGACCCACCGAGCTCCTGTGGTAAGTGTCGGTATTTGCCTCTCCGTGCAGGTTTGATATTTCTGCTAATTATTGTTCTGTCGAGGTTTTACACACTCCATTTCCCGATGACACTAAGAGTGAATAATGAAATTAATACCAGGAAACCTGTGCATTCAAGGTCAGCTCGATATGTATATTTTGTTTTGCTTTGCTCTCTTTAGATAGGTAAACGGGAGAGATTTTCAAATCCTGCTCTTACTATTGAATCGCACTTTTCTCGCATTTCCTGAATGTCGCCATTCATTTAATCTCATTTTGCAAAGGAGGTTAGGGGAGTTACTGTTCAAGCGGGTGGTGGGGACAGGCTTTAAGTGCCTTGGTATTCAGGTGATGGGGAGCTGGCCCAATTGCAGATTGAACTTGGCCTGAGAGGTGGGACGTGTTGCCGCTGTCGCTGGCAGGGTGGGTGCAGACAGTGAAAATGACAGTGCCGCCTACGTTTCAGAACCTCCCTATCCTTGTCCCTCAGTGTTTTTCCAGGAACGTCAATGGGTTAACCTCGGAGTTTGTGTGGGCCCCGTTTCTGTGCTGTTTTTTTTAGAACGGGGGGCGAGTGGGGTGGGGGGCGGGCGGGGAGCTGGCATTGCCAAATTTGATAAATTATTATTGGGTGGCAAATTTTGCGATCGTGAGGAAATGGGTTGTGGAGGACAGGTCGGCCTGGCGGCGGATGGAGGTGGCATCATGTAGGGTTTGGGGGATTTACTGTTGGTGTCTTTGCCATTCTCACCAACCAGGTACTCCGCAAGCCCAATGGTGGTGTTGGCTTTAAGGGTATGGGGACAGTACATGCAGCACTTGGGCTAGAGGGTATGAGGGTAGGTTGGAGGGTATGAGGGCAGGTTGGAGGGTATGAGGGCAGGTTGGAGGGTATGTCGTTGTGGGCGCCGATCTGTAACGACCATGGATTCATGCCGGCGAGACTGGATGCGAGGTTCCAGGGGTGGCAGCAAGTGAGGATTGAGTAGTTCAGTGACTTGTTTATGGGGGTAGATTTGCAGGGTTGGAGGAGTTGTATGAGTTGCCCAAGAGGAATGGTTTTAGCTCCCTGTAGATTTGTCAGGAGAGAGATGCTGTCCTTCCTGGGGTTGCCATCTCCGGCATTGCAAGACAAGCTCTTGTCGGAGGAGCAAATAGGGGAGGGAAAGATGTTGGATATGTATGAGGAATTGATGGAGAGGGAGGGCGCCCTGGTGGAGGATGTTGAGTGCAAATGGGAGGAGGAGCTGGGTGGGGAGGAGGAGGGGGCTGGGACATGAGCTGGGGCCTTGCGGAGGGTGAATGTATCCTCGCTGTGTGCGTGGTTACGCCTCATCCAGTTTAAAGTGGTGCATAGGACCCACATGAATGTGGCGAGAATGAGCAAATTCTTTGGGGGGATGGAATACAAGTGTGGGGGGGGGAGCCCGGGAATCACATCCGCATGTCCAAGGCATTGGGGTTCTGTCATGGATTCTCAGATGTTATGTCCGAGGTCCTGAATTTGGAGCAGTCCTGAGTCCGAAGGTGGCCATATTTGGTGTGTCGGAAGACCCAGGAGTCCTGGGCGAGAGAGAGAGCGGCTGATGTCTCGACCTTTGCTCCCTGATAGCCCGGAGACGGATTTTGTTGTATCGGCGGGACTCGGAGCTGCTGAAGGCGGTGGTATGGGTGAGCGACCTGGCAGAATTCCTGAGGCTGGAGAAGACCAAGTTCCCTCTACGGGGGTCAGGAGAAGGGTTCACCCGGAGGTCAAAACCGTCCATTGATTTCTTCAAGGATTGAGAGGTCAGCGGCGTGGTGCATGGGGGGGGGGGGGGTTAAAATGGTCTGGACGTGGCATGGGGTTGGTGTCGGAGACTGGAGGGTTATTGGGTTGGTGAGCTTCTGATATTCTGTATATTTTTGTTAAAAAGCCTTGAATAAAAATATTATTTAAATCCAATTTCTGCATTTGAAATACTTTGATGTGTTTTCAACCGAGACGACCTGGGAAAATATATTATAACCAAAGCAAAATATTGTTAATGCTGGAAAACTGAAATAAAAACAAATCAAGGAGAGGCAATATAAAATAAGTGGTAAAATTCTTAAAAGTGTGCAGGAGAAGGGAGACTGGTTGTATGTGTGCGCAGATCACTGAAGGTGGCAGGACAGGTTGGAGAGAGCAGTAATAAAGCATGGGCTTTATTAATAAAGGCCTAGAGTACAAAAGCAAGGAGGTTATACATAGAATAAAGAAAAGTACAGCACAGGAACAGGCCCTTCGTCCCTCCAAGCCTGCGCCGATCATGATGCCCTAACTATTAAAAAAAACCTCCTGCCCTAGCTCGGTCTGTATCCCTCTATTTCCTCCCCATTCATGTGCCCATCCAGATGCCTCTTAAATGTTGCTAATGTGCCTGCTTCCACCACATTCTCTGTCAGCACGTTCCAAGCATCCTAAGGTTATTTATACATTCCACTAGTTATACCTCAGCTGGAATATTGTCCACAGTTCTGGGGTCACCATAGTATGGTAGAATTCAAGATTCAGTTTGGGGGCGAGAAAGTGGAGTCCCACACTAGTATTGTGGAATTAAGCAAAGGAAATTAGATAAGCTTGAGGACAGATTTGGCGTGTATAGACTGGGCAGGAAGGCTGAACTGTAGGACAGCTGATCAACAGTGGAAGTTGTTTAAGGAGATACTCAATTCCTCCCAACTAAAATACATCCCAGTGAAGAAGAAAGATGGGAAGAGGGGTGAAAAACATCCATGGCTAAACAAATGAAAGAAAATGAAAATCGCTTATTGTCACGAGTAGGCTTCAATGAAGTTATTGTGAAAAGCCCCTAGTCGCCACATTCCGGCGCCTGTTCCGGGGATCGAACCGTGCTGCTGGCCTGCCTTGATCTGCTTTAAAAGCCAGCGATTTTGCCAAGTGAGCTTGTTGTATCTTACGATTTGAATCCAGTTTTATTTAATTTACGGTTGCCGGTTGTTGGTGAGACATTGCTGAAACTCAGTAGAAATTCAAGTTAAAAACTTGTCAGGTGCAAATAAGAATTGTTTTATTGAAGTTCATTGGTTACAACTTGAAAATGATTTAAAAGGTAGTTTGTAGATAATTTGATTTTCTTCAAAGAATCACAGGAATTATCTTCTGAGACAATAGCCTGAACACAACTTTAAAAGTCAAAGGCTGAAGTCAAAGTATGAAAATGAAATAGGAATACAGAACTCTTTTCTAATTCTCTTCCTTTACTTTCCCTCTCTCTCTCTTTCTGTCTTGTTCTCTTTGTCTCTTTCCTGTCTCTTTCTCTCTGTCTCTTTCTGGCTCTCTGTCTTTCTTCTTGTCTTTCTTCTTCTCTGTCTTCTTGTCTAAAATGGTGGCCAAATCATCCATGGATATACTCTTTCATATCTGTCTTAAGCGATCCGATCACACCCCAATATAATCCTAATTGGTTTAAGCTATATTCAAAACACATTTGATTTGATAACAAGCCATCCATCCTCCCAATGCAACGCCACTTCCAATTGTTGCTTATCTGCAACAATTGAGACGTTAGTCATCTCATCATGCTATTATTCCGAAAATATAAATGAAACTGTATTTTGACACAGTCTAAGATGTTTCAGCTTGCATACGTTATGGAATGTGGTTCAGGCTGTTATCACAAGTGGCCAGAAATCAGAACAATGGAACCTTTAATTATACCACCTTAAAACCCATGGGATTTCGCTGCTGCCCTTGAAAGAATGTGATGTTTTTATCAGTGGTTCTGTTTTTCCCAAACACATGTCTGAGTTTGGAAGTTGTATATTTCTTTCATTTTAAAACTGGGATTTAATATTTCTGTCTTAAACAGTCTTCTTACCTATATTAAGTGTATTTAAAATACCTGACTTCTACAGAGCTAAACCAGCCCCTGGACATTAAAGGACCAGTCAAGGACATTACAAAGACAAAAACTGAGGTATATCATTTTGCAAAGGCCAATGGCAGGCTTGAAGATTGGGAAACTTTCAAACATAAATAAAAGGGATTCTAAAAAAGTAATTTTAAAAAAGCTAAAGTAAATTACAAAAAAAACTAGCACAGAATATCAAAAAGGACAGCAAAAGCTTCTACAGGTACATAAAAGGGAAAAGAGTCGCTCAGGTGAACGTTGGCCCCTTGAAAGATAAAACTGGTGAGTTAATGGCAGTGATGCTAAATCAATACTTTGCCTCAGTTTTCACAGTGGAGTACACTCGTACCATTCCTATCGGAAGCAGCAATTCAGAGGTAATGGGAAGAGACCTGATAGCCTACATCTTAGGGTGTTAAAGGAAGTGGCAGCAGAGATAGTGGATCCATTGGTTATGAAATTCCAAAATTCTGTGGACATGGGAAAGATTGCAGTGGATTGGAAACGTAACGCCCTCATCCAAAAAGGGAAGAGGCAGGATGTGGGAAATTCCGGACCAGTTAGTTTCACATCTGTTATTGGAAAATTGTTGGAATCAATTATCAAGGATGTAACATTTGGAAAGCCAAAGCGTTATCCATCAGAGCCAGCATGGTTTTATGAAGGGCAAATCATGTTTGACTAACCTGCTAGGAGTTCTTCGAAGATGTAACAAGCAAAGTCGATAATGGGGATCCTGTAGATGTCGTATATATGGACTTCCGGAAGGTGATTGATAAGGTGCCGCACAGAAGGTTGATTCACAAGGTGAGATCACATGGGATTAGGGGTAACTTATTAACTTGGATGGAAGACTGGCTGACAGACAGGAGACAGGGTCGGGATAAATGGGTCTTTTTCTGGGTGGCAAGATGTAACTAGTGGGGTGCCACAGGGTTCGGTCCTTGGGACCCAGTTATTTACAATCTATATTAACGACTTGGATACAGGGATAGAAGGTTCTATAGCCAAATTTGCAGATGACACAAAAATAGGTGGGACAGTAAGTTGCAATAAGGAAATAAGAACCTTACAAATAGAGATAGGTTAGGAGAGTGGGGCAAAATGTAGCAGATGGAGTTTAACATGGATAAGTGCGAAGTCATGCATTTTGGGTGAAAAAATGGAAGGGCAACTTATCTAAATGAATGAATTGAAAATCGCTTATTGTCACAAGTAGGCTTCAAATGAAGTTACTGTGAAAAGCCTCTTGTCGCCACATTCCGGCGCCTGTTCGGGGAGGCTGGTACGGGAATTGAACCGTGCTGCTGGCCTGCCTTCGTCTGCTTTCAAAGCCAGCGATTTAGCCCTGTGCTAAACCAGCCTCTTATGGGGAGAGACTTTGGGGTGCTCCGCTGCAGAGGGATCTGGGTGTCCTCATAGAACATAGAACAGTACAGCACAGAACAGGCCCTTCGGCCCTCGATGTTGTGCCGAGCAATGATCACCCTACACAAACCCACGTATCCACCCTATACCCGTAAGCCAACATGCATGAGTCACAGAAAACTAGCAGGCAGGGGCAGCAGATAATCAAGGAATGTTGGCATTTATAGCAAAAGGAATTGAGTATAAAGGTAAGGAAGTGTTGTTGCAACTATACAAGGCATTGGTGAGGCCACACCTGGAGTATTGTGCACAGTTTTGGTCCCCTTATTTGAGGAACAATGTAGTGGCATTGGAGGCAGTTCAGAGGAGGTTCACAAGATTGATTCCAGAGATATGGGGTTTGTTGTATGAGGAGAGATTGAACAGTTTAGGCCTAGTCTTTCTAGAGTTTAGAAGAATGAGGGGAGATCTAATTGAGATATACAAGATGCTAAAAGGTCTGGATAAAGTAGACGTGGAGCAGATGCTTCCTCTTGTGGGGCATTCTAGAACGAGAGGTCATAATCTTCGAATAAGAGGCAGCAAGTTTAAAACAGATTGAAGGAGAAACTACTTCTCCCAAAGGGTTGTGAATCTGTGGAATTCGCTACCCCAGAGTGCGGTAGATGCTGGGACAGTGAGTAAATTAAAGGAGGAGTTCGACAGATGTTTAATTGGTAATGGATTGAAAGGTAATGGGGAGGACGGTGGAGTTGAGGCCAGGATGGGATCAGCCATGATCACATTGAGGGTGTTAGGCTTGAGAGGCTGAATTGCCGACACCTGCTCCTCGTTCATGTGTTCCAGGGAGGAGATACTCTAGTTAATTTTGCAATCCAGCTATTGGTCTGTAGCATTGCAGGTAGCAGATGAGGAACATATCAGCCATGATAGAATGGCGGAGCAGATCGATGGGCCAAATGGCCTAACTCTGCTCCTACATTTTATGAAGTTATAAACACATGATAGGAACAAGGTAAACGCTTTGGAGAGAGAGCAGAAGAGGTTGGGACTGTTCTCATTGGAGAGAAGAAGGTTATTGAGGGAGCTGGCCAAAGTAGACCGAGCAAAACTGTTCCTCCCTGGTAACATGATGGAGAATGAGAGGCCCAAGCTCAATTGGCTGGACAGTTGGTTTGTGATGCAGAGGGAGGCCAACAGTGTGGATTTAATTCCCGTAATGGCTGAGGTTATACATTAAGGTGCCTCTTGCCCCTTGCCTGAGGTGTGGTGACCCTCAGGTTAAATCAGCACCAGTCAGCTCTCCCCCTCAAAGGGGAAAGTGGCCTGTGGTCATCTGGGACTCTGGTAACTTTACATCTAAATTGATTTGCAAAATACACCAATGTGCTTTGAGAGAAAAAAACATTCACACAGCCAGTGGTTGGGTCTGGAATGCTGGAAGTGTGATGGAGGCAGGTTCAATCGAGGCAATCAATAGGGTATTTGATCATTAATTGAATATAAATGATGTGCAGGGGTAAGGAGAAAAGGCAGGAATGGTGCTGAGCCAGGATTCGCGTGTGGAGAGCCTGTACCAGGCAAGATGGGCCGAAAGGTCTCCTTCAGCACAGTAACAATTCGGTGATTCTGTGAAACATTCAGCAATGCTGGGTTAAAACGGCAGGAACATAAACTCTCTCTCTCTCTCTCTCCACAGAGGGCAGACCTGCTGAATGTATGTTCAGCATTTGCTGACAAACCATGAACTGGCTTTTAGAACTGCGATCACTCTCCAGATGAATAAATAGCCGGTTGTGAGCTCCATGTTTGCGGATAGGTTAAAGGGTTTTTAAAGTAAAGCGGGAGGCAGACGTTGAAGGGGATTGTAACACACGCACATTTTAATTCTCAAATGGACCCATGGCTGTTTCCCGGCTGTGCCAAAGTTACTTGCTCACTTATCCAGATATAGAGATGACATCCACGTTGTTTGACGAACAGGGACATTTAACATCAGCAAAAAGAGTGTCCATTCGTTGAATGGGCGGATTGAGCGTGACAACATGCCAGAGGATTCATTCTCCCCTGAACTGGGAAAGGAAGGAATATCTGCAGACGGATAGTTTGTGAATGAGATGAATAGATGGAGCTGCAAGGGAATGCGGCAGGGACTCTGTCAAAGTGACCAAACACCCACCTCCTGGATTTAATATGTTTCAGCCTGCGGACCCTGCCAAGTTACACTCGCCTTCTCCATTCCTGGAGAGGTGGCTCCTTCCCATCTCATTGAAGGGTTCAATAAAACCCTTACAGATCATTAACAATCTGTTCATTATATTGTCTGGTGGTGTGTCTCCCTGTGCAAATGTACATGGGAGCTGGAGCAATGTGTAGCTAGAATTCCCCGGGCATGATGAATATAGGCGGGGAATAGTTGAAGTGAAGGTATTCGAAACACCTAGCAGCTAAATAAACATTGGAATTTCCGGGTGTGGGATGAGGAAGTGCTGGGTATGGACATGGCCTCCAGACAAGAGGACTGGACCGAGGAGACCATCTGTTCCATTTGCCTGAGCTTCTTCACCGATCCGGTCATACTGGATTGTGGACACAACTTCTGCCGCCCCTGCATCACCCAGTATTGGGAAAGGAAGGAGATAAACTCCTGCCCGGAATGCCGAGAGGATTTTCCCGTCGGGAACCTGAGGGTTAATCGGGTCTTGGCGAATCTGGCCCAGAGAGCTCGGAAATTGAAGCTGAATCCGGGAGAGGAGGCAAGCACACATCAGTGTCAGGAACACCAGGAAGAGCTGAAACTGTTTTGTGAAACCGACAAGAAACTGATCTGTGTGATTTGCAGGGATTCGCGGGAACACAGGGAGCACCGCTTCCTGCCCGTGAAAGAGGCTGTTGAAATCTACAAGGTAAACGGGAGCAGATTTGACTTGGTGTCATTTTTATAGTCTGACAGTTTAGAATGGAATCAGTACAGTGCAGATGGAGGCCATTCGGCCCAGCGAGTCTGTACTAACCCTCTGAAAGAACAACCTGGGCGGGATTCTCCCGCAATCGGCGGGATGGCCCGATGCTGGCGCCAAGAATGGCGCGAACCACTCCGGCGCCAGGCCACCCGGAAGTTGAGAAATCCTCCGCAATTCCGGGGGCTAGGCCGGTGCCGGAGGGGTTGGTGCTGCCCCGAAGGGCCGCCATGGTCCCGCGCATGTGCAGAACCGCTGCTGTGTTCTTGCGCATGCGCAGGTGGTTTACTCTCCGCGCCGGCCATGGCGGAGCCTTACAGAGGCCGGCGCGGAGGGAAAGAGTGCCCCCACAGCACAGGCCCGCCCGCAGATCGATGGGCCCAGATTGCGGGCCAGGCCACGTGGGGGGCTCCCCACTGGACCAGATCCTCCCGTGACCCCCCCCCCCTCCCCCCAAAGACTCTGGTAGACAGCCTACCAGCCAGGTTCCGCCGTGATCGACCATGTCCATTTCACGCTGGCAGGACTGGCCAAAAACGGGTGGCCGCTCGGCCCATCGGGGTCCGGAGAATTGCCAGGGGTGGGGGGACGCTGCCAAGGGCCCCCGACCGGCGCAGCGTAAACCCTGCACTGCCCGAAAACCGGCGCCGGAGAATTCGGCAGCCGACGGCGGGACGGGATTCACACCGCCCCCCCGGCGATTCTCCGACCCAGCGGGGGGTCAGAGAATCCCGCCCCCTACCTCATCCCACACTCCCCCGCCCTATCCCGGTAATCCCATTACCCCACCTAACCTATACATTTTTGGACACTGAGGGACAATTTCTTAGTATCACCAAACCAACTAATTTTCTGAATTTCTCTCCCAATCCCAGAACCAGATAAAGGTTTCCTTAGATTCCCTCACAGAGAAGAAGTGGGAGGTTCTGGAACTGGAGAGTCAGCAGAAAGAGAACATTTCCAAGATTCGGGTAAAGTCTCCTGAACCTGATTTTTGAGATTGGATTCGGGTGTTTTTTTATTGTGGGGAGGATCCGGGCGGGATTTTCTGAGGAAAATATCTAACTCCTTTTTTTCTTTGATGTTTACTTTTGTAGGAACAGTCAATCGGCCTACAGAGCCACATCACATTAGTGTTCGCTGAAATGCACCAAATTCTCACTGAGAAGGAACAGTGTTTCCTTCGAGATCTCGGGGAGGAAGAGGAGAAGATTCTTGAACAAATGGAGGAAAATCTTTGTGAAATTCGAGAGAACTTAAATTCTATTCAGGAGCACCTCTTAAAGCTGGAAAAGCAGTTGAAACAAAAAGACGGGATACTGTTTCTGACGGTGAGGGATTATATTTCAATGAAAGTCTGCATGTTCCAATATGATCAGGTCTATCTACGTGTTTATGTTCAGCACTGTTGCTTCACAGTGCCAGGGACCCAGGTTCGATTCCCGCCTTGGGTCACTGTCTGTGCCGAGTCTGCACATTCTCCCTTTGTCTGCCTGGGTTTCCTCCGGGTGCTCCGGTTTCCTCCCATAAGTCCGGAAAGACGTGCTTGTTATGTGAATTGGACATTGGGAATTCTCCCTCCGTGGACCCGAACAGGCGCTGGAATGTGGCGATGAGGGGTTTTTCACAGCAACTTCATTGCAGTGTTACTGTAAGCCTACTTGTGACACAAATAAAGATTATTATTATTAATATATCCCTTCCTCCTGTCCTTAAATAACTTTCCCTTAAACACCTTTAACCTAAATTTGGGCTGGTTTAGCACACTGGGCTAAATCGCTGGCTTTGAAAGCAGACGAAGGCAGGCCAGCAGCATGGTTCAATTCCCGTACCAGCCTCCCCGAACAGGAGCCGGAATGTGGTGACTAGGGGCTTTTCACAGTAACTTCATTGAAGCCTACTTGTGACAATAAGCGATTTTCATTTTTTCAATTGCTCCAAAATGCATGTTTCACATACTCAATACTCTAGATAAAGAGGTTTGATCTAAATTTCATGTTGGATTGATTAGTTAATGGTCGCATATTTGAGATAATTCAGGCAATGCACACTTTTACCACCCATAATTGCAGTTTCCTCCACATGTAGAAAAGTGTTCTATCTATGACCCCTTTAAAATGTTAAGACCTCCACCAGGTGGCCTCCCAGTCTTCCCTTTCCGAGAAGAATCCCCCACCTATTCAGCCCTTGCTGTTGGCTGCATCTGCTCAGTTCTAGTGTGATCTTGGCCATCCTTTCCTATACCATCTGCATCTGCATCCTTGTTGTAATATCATCCTTCTATCTGTGGATCTGCAGCATGGGGAATTGGGAATTCTAACAATGCGGAGGTGATTTCTAGACAGTCAGCCTCTGCCAACTCAAGTTTCTCTTTTACTCATTTCAGGAAGAATCATCTTGGGAAATGAGGTAGACATTGCTATTTACTGAAATACTGCACAATTTGCAAAAATAGTTCAGGGAAGTGTTCATTGAAAATCTATAAGTAACTGTTTAATATTTGCAGGATTAGCGATGACAATTCTCAGCTGTCATTGGTAGATGATGTGCTGTCTACAGAAAAATTCAGCCGCCCCTTGCATTATACAATGTGGAGTGACATGCTGGATGCTGTTAACCTTGGTAAAGCTCAGATAAGTTCTATTCTTCTGAATTATATCTTGTAACTTAATTTATTGTACAAATAAATATCAGAGACAATGATAGGTTCAATGTACAATCCCTTGGCCGCAGAGTACTTCTGTATTGTCACATGTACTTCTGTACATGTGACAATAAAACAAATCAAATCTTTAACTGAAAAATAATGGCAAAATAACCTGTTTAAAATGTCCTTCAGTGGAAATCAAGTCCTATTTTGGCACCAAGTTCAACTTGGTTTAGAACACTGGGCTAAATCACTGGCTTTTAAAGCAGACCAAGGCAGGCCAGCAGCACGGTTTAATTCCTGCACCAGCCTCCCTGAACAGGTGCAGGAATGTGGTGACTAGGGGCTTTTCACAGTAACTTCATTTGAAGCCTACTCGTGACAACAAGCGATTTTCATTTCATTTTCATTTCATTTCATATCACCTTTAAATAGTCAGCTCCCATGCATCAGCAATGCTGGAACCCTCTGATTAAATCACTTCCCCAAAACACACTGGTGTGTAATTAACTGAGTGTTAAAGTAAGCCTACTTGTAACACTAATAAAGAGTAATTTTATTATTATTAGATGTCACATCGAAGGTTATTGCTGAAAACAGAAGCTCATGGTGGAGAGGGCATTGGCATGGATAGATTAGCTGGCAGGAATCAGAGAGTCTGCATAAATTAGTCGTTATCTGATTGGCAGGATGCAAAGGGTGGAGTTCGCAGGCGCCTGTGCTGGGGCCTCAATTTTTTACAATTTATATCAATGAGGGGTGTGGAGGCATCGTAGCTAAATTTGCAGATGACACAAAGGTAGGTAGAACAGTCTGTTGTGAAAAGGACAGAAGGAGGATGCAGGTAAATAGTGATTGGTTGAGTGAGTTGGGCAAAACTCTGGCAGATGGAGTATATTATGGGAAAATGTGAGGTTGTTCACTTTGGCAGGAAGAATAAAAAAGAAGATACTCAGTTAAATGGAGAGGAACTGCAAAATTCCGAGGCACAGAGGGATCTCGGTGTTCTAGTGCACAAGTCACAAAATGTTAGTACCCAGACACAGCAAGCAATTAAGGAGGCTAATGGAATGCTATCCTTTATTACAAGATGAATTGACCATGAAAGTAAAGAGGCTTAGCTTCAGATATACAGGACATTGGTGAGACCACATCTCGAATATTGTGTGCAGTTTTGGTCTCCTTATTTAAGGAAGGATGTAAATGGGTTGGAGGTGGTTCAAAGGAGGTTTACTAGATTAATACCTGGAATGAGCGGGTCTCGATCCCAGCCCCGGGTCACTGACCGTGTGGAGTTTGCACATCCTCCCCGTGTCTCCATGGGTCTCAGCCCCACAACCCAAAAAGATGTGCAGGGTCCACGCTAAATTGCCCCGGAATTGGAAAAAAAAGGAATGAGCAGGTCACCTTATGAGGATAGGTTCGACAGTTTGGGATAGTTTCCACTGGAATTTAGAAGGGTGAGGGGTGACTGCGGTGCACTGGTTTAAAATGAGGGGTTGCCCTTATAGGACAGGGATGTGGAGTAATAGTTTCTCTCTGAGGGTTACGCAAATCTGGAACTCGGCCCTCCACCCCACACCCACTCCCAATCTGGTTACCGGCCGTCCTTGGCCAGTCTGGCCGACCCGTGACTCTAGTCCCACAGCAATGTGGCTGACTCTTCACTGCCACTCAGTTCAAGGGCAATTAGGGATGGGCAACAAATGCTGGTCGTCTTAGCGATACTGGCATTCCATGAAATCATTTAAAACTGTGCATTTACACACTACCCACAAACATGTGCGCAGATGCTCAAACATGCACAGTCATCTTCCTCAATTAGTCATTTGATAAAGTGTGTGAAATCTCAGTCACATCCATTGGTTTAATCTCCGTTCGTGTGGCATTAAACAAGGAGGAGGATTTAGATTCATGTTGAAACTCCACCTGCAGCTTTTGTTTACTTTCTTCACGGTAGCATGGTGGTTAGCATCAATGCTTCACAGCTCCAGGGTCCCAGGTTCGATTCCCGACCTGGTCACTGTCTGTGTGGAGTCTGCACGTCCTCCCCGTGTGTGCGTGGGTTTCCTCCGGGTGCTCCGGTTTCCTCCCACAGTCCAAAGATGTGCGGGTTAGGTGGATTGGCCATGATATATTGCCAGTAGTGTAAGGTTAATGGGGGGATTGTTGGGTTACGGGTATACGGGTTACGTGGGTTTAAGTAGGGTGATCATTGCTCGGCACAACATCGAGGGCCGAAGGGCCTGTTCTGTGCTGTACTGTTCTATGTTCTATGTTCTATGTTCTATGTTCTTTAATATCGAAATCGCTGATGTGGAGGGCTCATGCTTGATATTTGCAGAACCTATATTCCTCACTCTTTGAAAGTCTCTTTCCCTCTGGGTGATCCTTTTTCAAGACGAGAAACCGGGTAATTGCATCTGAAATGGTCAAGGAGGTGACAATATCTCGCCGATCCTCAGACAGTCTCCCAGCTCCCGCCCGATCCTCAGACAGTCTGCCAGCTCCCGCCGGATCCTCAGACAGTCTCCCCGCTCCCTTCCCCGATCCTCAGAGAGTCTCCCAGCTCCCGCCCGATCCTCAGACAGTCTCCCAGCTCCCTTCCCCGATCCTCAGACAGTCTCCCATATCTCCCCCCCCCCCAATCCTCAGTCTCCCAGCTCCTCCCCAATCCTCAGACAGTCTCCCAGATCCCAGCCAATCCTCAGACAATCTCCCAGCTCCCCCCCCAAACCTCAGACAGTCTCCCAGCTCCCGCCCAATCCTCAGACAATCTCCCAGCTCCTCCCCAATCCTCAGACTGTCTCCCAGCTCCTCCCCAATCCTCAGACAGTCTCCCAGCTCCTCCCCGATCCTCAGACAGTCTCCCAGCTCCTCCCCAATCCTCAGACAGTCCCCCAGCTCCCGCCCGATCCGAACAGTCTCCCAGCTCCTCCCCAATCACAGACAGTCTCCCAGCTCCTCCCCAATCCTCAGACAATCTCCCAGCTCCTCCCCAATCCTCAGACAGTCTCCCAGATCCCGCCCAATCCTCAGACAATCTCCCAGCTCCCTCCCCAATCACAGACAGTCTCCCAGCTCCTCCCAATCCTCAGACAATCTCCCAGTTCCTCCCCAATCCTCAAACAGTCTCCCAGCTCCCCCCAATCCTCAGACCGTCTCCCAGCTCCTCCCCAATCTTCAGACAGTCTCCCAGCTCCCGCCCGATCCGCACAGTCTCCCAGCTCCCTCCCCAATCCTCAGAGAGTCTCCCAGCTCCCCCCCTCCCAATCCTCAGACAGTTTCCCAGCTCCCCCCAATACTCAGACAGTCTCCCAGCTCCCCCCAATCCTCAGACAGTCTCCCAGATCCCGCCCAATCCTCAGACAATCTCCCAGCTCCTCCCCAATCCTCAGACAATCTCACAGCTCCTCCCCAATCCTCAGACAGTCTCCCAGCTCCCGCCCGATCCTCAGACAATCTGCCAGCTCCTCCCCAATCCTCAAACAGTCTCCCAGCTCCCCCCAATCCTCAGACCGTCTCCCAGCTCCTCCCCAATCTTCAGACAGTCTCCCAGCTCCCTCCCCAATCCTCAGAGAGTCTCCCAGCTCCCCCCTCCCAATCCTCAGACAGTTTCCCAGCTCCCCCCAATCCTCAGACAGTCTCCCAGCTCCCCCCAATCCTCAGACAGTCTCCCAGATCCCGCCCAATCCTCAGCCAATCTCCCAGCTCCTCCCCAATCCTCAGACAATCTCTCAGCTCCTCCCCAATCCTCAGACAGTCTCCCAGCTCCTCCCCAATCCTCAGACAATCTCCCAGCTCCTCCCCAATCTTCAGACAGTCTCCCAGATCCCGCCCAATCCTCAGACAATCTCCCAGCTCCCTCCTAATCCTCAGACAGTCTCCCAGATCCCGCCCAATCCTCAGACAATCTCCCAGCTCCTCCCCAATCCTCAGACAGTCTCCCAGCTCCTCCCCAATCCTCAGACAGTCTCCCAGCTCCTCCCCAATCCTCAGACAGTCTCCCAGCTCCTCCCCAATCCTCAGACAGCCTCCCAGCTCCCGCCCGATTCGCACAGTCTCCCAGCTCCTCCCCAATATTCAGACAGTCTCCCAGCTCCCGCCCGATCCTCAGACAGTCTCCCAGCTCCCGCCCGATCCTCAGACAGTCTCCCCGCTCCCTTCCCCGATCCTCAGACAGTCTCCCAGCTCTCTTCCCCGATCCTCACACAGTCTCCCAGCTCCCTTCCACGATCCTCAGACAGTCTCCCAGATCTCCCCTCCCCCACAATCCTCAGTCTCCCAGCTCCTCCCCAATCCTCAGACAGTCTCCCAGATCCCAGCCAATCCTCAGACAATCTCCCAGCTCCCCCCCCATCCTCAGACAGTCTCCCAGCTCCCGCCCAATCCTCAGACAATCTCCCAGCTCCTCCCCAATCCTCAGACTGTCTCCCAGCTCCTCCCCAATCCTCAGACAGTCTCCCAGCTCCCCCCAATCCTCAGACAGTCTCCCAGCTCCCACCCCAATCCTCAGCCTCCCAGCTCCTCCCCAATCCTCAGACATTTTCCCAGCTCCTCCCCAATCCTCAGACCGTCTCCCAGCTCCTCCCCAATCCTCAGACAGTCTCCCAGCTCCCGCCCGATCCGCACAGTCTCCCAGCTCCTCCCCAATCACAGACAGTCTCCCAGCTCCTCCCCAATCTTCAGACAGTCTCCCAGCTCCCTCCCCAATCCTCAGAGAGTCTCCCAGCTCCCCCCTCCCAATCCTCAGACAGTTTCCCAGCTCCCCCCAATCCTCAGACAGTCTCCCAGCTCCCCCCAATCCTCAGACAGTCTCCCAGATCCCGCCCAATCCTCAGCCAATCTCCCAGCTCCTCCCCAATCCTCAGACAATCTCTCAGCTCCTCCCCAATCCTCAGACAGTCTCCCAGCTCCTCCCCAATCCTCAGACAATCTCCCAGCTCCTCCCCAATCTTCAGACAGTCTCCCAGATCCCGCCCAATCCTCAGACAATCTCCCAGCTCCCTCCTAATCCTCAGACAGTCTCCCAGATCCCGCCCAATCCTCAGACAATCTCCCAGCTCCTCCCCAATCCTCAGACAGTCTCCCAGCTCCTCCCCAATCCTCAGACAGTCTCCCAGCTCCTCCCCAATCCTCAGACAGTCTCCCAGCTCCTCCCCAATCCTCAGACAGCCTCCCAGCTCCCGCCCGATTCGCACAGTCTCCCAGCTCCTCCCCAATATTCAGACAGTCTCCCAGCTCCCGCCCGATCCTCAGACAGTCTCCCAGCTCCCGCCCGATCCTCAGACAGTCTCCCCGCTCCCTTCCCCGATCCTCAAACAGTCTCCCAGCTCCCTTCCCCGATCCTCAGACAGTCTCCCCGCTCCCTTCCCCGATCCTCAGACAGTCTCCCAGCTCCCTTCCCCGATCCTCACACAGTCTCCCAGCTCCCTTCCACGATCCTCAGACAGTCTCCCAGATCTCCCCTCCCCCACAATCCTCAGTCTCCCAGCTCCTCCCCAATCCTCAGACAGTCTCCCAGATCCCAGCCAATCGTCAGACAATCTCCCAGCTCCCCCCCCCATCCTCAGACAGTCTCCCAGCTCCCGCCCAATCCTCAGACAATCTCCCAGCTCCTCCCCAATCCTCAGACTGTCTCCCAGCTCCTCCCCAATCCTCAGACAGTCTCCCAGCTCCCCCCAATCCTCAGACAGTCTCCCAGCTCCCACCCCAATCCTCAGCCTCCCAGCTCCTCCCCAATCCTCAGACATTTTCCCAGCTCCTCCCCAATCCTCAGACAGTCTCCCAGCTCCTCCCCAATCTTCAGACAGTCTCCCAGCTCCCGCCCGATCCGCACAGTCTCCCAGCTCCCTCCCCAATCCTCAGACAGACTCCCAGATCCCGCCCAATCCTCAGACAATCTCCCAGCTCCTCCCCAATCCTCAGGCAATCTCCCAGCTCCTCCCCAATCCTCAGACAGTCTCCCAGCTCCTCCCCAATCCTCAGACAATCTCCCAGCTCCTCCCCAATCCTCAGACTGTCTCCCAGCTCCTCCCCAATCCTCAGACAGTCTACCAGCTCCTCCCCGATCCTCAGACAGTCTCCCAGCTCCTCCCCAATCCTCAGACAGTCTCCCAGCTCCCGCCCGATCCGAACAGTCTCCCAGCTCCTCCCCAATCACAGACAGTCTCCCAGCTCCTTCCCAATCCTCAGACAATCTTCCAGCTCCTCCCCAATCCTCAGACAGTCTCCCAGATCCCGCCCAATCCTCAGACAATCTCCCAGCTCCCTCCCCAATCACAGACAGTCTCCCAGCTCCTCCCAATCCTCAGACAATCTCCCAGCTCCTCCCCAATCCTCAAACAGTCTCCCAGCTCCCCCCAATCCTCAGACCGTCTCCCAGCTCCTCCCCAATCTTCAGACAGTCTCCCAGCTCCCGCCCGATCCGCACAGTCTCCCAGCTCCCTCCCCAATCCTCAGAGAGTCTCCCAGCTCCCCCCTCCCAATCCTCAGACAGTTTCCCAGCTCCCCCCAATCCTCAGACAGTCTCCCAGCTCCTCCCCAATCCTCAGACAGTCTCCCAGCTCCTCCCCAATCCTCAGACAGCCTCCCAGCTCCCGCCCGATCCGCAGTCTCCCAGCTCCTCCCCAATCTTCAGACAGTCTCCCAGCTCCCGCCCGATCCTCAGACAGTCTCCCAGCTCCCGCCCGATCCTCAGACAGTCTCCCCGCTCCCTTCCCCGATCCTCAGACAGTCTCCCAGATCTCCCTCCCCAATCCTCAGTCTCCCAGCTCCTCCCCAATCCTAAAACAGTCTCCCAGATCCCAGCCAATCCTCAGACAATCTCCCAGCTCCCCCCCCCCCCATCCTCAGACAGTCACCCAGCTCCTCCCCAATCCTCAGACTGTCTCCCAGCTCCTCCCCAATCCTCAGACTGTCTCCCAGCTCCTCCCCAATCCTCAGACCCTCCCAGCTCCTCCCCCATCCTCAGACAATCTCCCAGCTCCTCCCCAATCCTCAGACAGACTCCCAGCTCCTGCCCAATCCTCAGACAGTCTTTCAGCCCCTCCCCAATCCTCAGACAGTCTCCCAGCCCCTCCCCAATCCTCAGACAGTCTCCCAGCTCGCGCCCAATCCTCAGACAGTCTCCCAGCTCCTCCCAAATCCTCATACAGTCTCCCAGATCCCCGCCAATTCTCAGACAGTTTCCCAGCTCCCGCCCGATCCGCACGGTCTCCCAGCTCATCCCCAATCCTCAGACAGTCTCCCAGATCCTGCCCAATCCTCAGACAATCTCCCAGCTCCTCCCCAATCCTCAGACAATCTCCCAGCTCCTCCCCAATCCTCAGACAATCCCCCAGCTCCTCCCCAATCTTCAGACAATCTCCCAGCTCCTCCCCAATCTTCAGACAGTCTCCCAGCTCCCGCCCGATCCTCAGACAGTCTCCCAGCTCCCGCCCGATCCTCAGACCGTCTCCCCGGTCCCTTCCCCGATCCTCAGACAGTCTCCCAGATCTCCCCCCCCCAATCCTCAGTCTCCCAGCTCCTCCCCAATCCTCAGACAGACTCCCAGCTCCTGCCCAATCCTCAGACAGTCTCCCAGCCCCTCCCCAATCCTCAGACAGACTCCCAGCTCCCGCCCAATCCTCAGACAGTCTCCCAACCCCTCCCCAATCCTCAGACAGTCTCCCAGCTCGCGCCCAATCCTCAGACAGTCTCCCAGCTCCTCCCCAATCCTCATACAGTCTCCCAGATCCCCGCCAATTCTCAGACAGTTTCCCAGCTCCCGCCCGATCCGCACCGTCTCCCAGCTCATCCCCAATCCTCAGAGTGTCTTCCAGCTCCTCCCCAATCCTCAGACAGTCTCCCAGCTCCCCCCCCCCCATCCTCAGACAGTCTCCCAGCTCCTCCCCAATCCTCAGACAGTCCCCCAGCTCCCGCCCGATCCGAACAGTCTCCCAGCTCCTCCCCAATCACAGACAGTCTACCAGCTCCTCCCCAATCCTCAGACAATCTCCCAGCTCCTCCCCAATCCTCAGACAGTCTCCCAGATCCCGCCCAATCCTCAGACAATCTCCCAGCTCCCTCCCCAATCACAGACAGTCTCCCAGCTCCTCCCAATCCTCAGACAATCTCCCAGCTCCTCCCCAATCCTCAAACAGTCTCCCAGCTCCCCCCAATCCTCAGACCGTCTCCCAGCTCCTCCCCAATCTTCAGACAGTCTCCCAGCTCCCTCCCCAATCCTCAGAGAGTCTCCCAGCTCCCCCCCCTCCCAATCCTCAGACAGTTTCCCAGCTCCCCCCAATCCTCAGACAGTCTCCCAGCTCCCCCCAATCCTCAGACAGTCTCCCAGATCCTGCCCAATCCTCAGACAATCTCCCAGCTCCTCCCCAATCCTCAGACATTCTCCCAGCTCCTCCCCAATCCTCAGACAATCTCCCAGCTCCTCCCCAATCCTCAGACATTCTCCCAGCTCCTCCCCAATCCTCAGACAATCTCCCAGCTCCTCCCCAATCTTCAGACAGTCTCCCAGCTCCCGCCCGATCCTCAGACAGTCTCCCAGCTCCCGCCCGATCCTCAGACAGTCTCCCCGCTCCCTTCCCTGATCCTCAGACAGTCTCCCAGATCTCCCCCCCCCCAATCCTCAGTCTCCCAGCTCCTTCCCAATCCTTAGACAGTCTTCCAGATCCCAGCCAATCCTCAGACCATCTCCCAGCTCCCCCCCCCATCCTCAGACAGTCTCCCAGCTCCCGCCCAATCCTCAGACAATCTCCCAGCTCCTCCCCAATCCTTAGACTGTCTCCCAGCTCCTCCCCAATCCTCAGACAATCTCCCAGCTCCTCCCCAATCCTCAGACAGACTCCCAGCTCCTGCCCAATCCTCAGACAGTCTCCCAGCCGCTCCCCAATCCTCAGACAGACTCCCAGCTCCCGCCCAATCCTCAGACAGTCTCCCAGCCCCTCCCCAATCCTCAGACAGTCTCCCAGCCCCTCCCCAATCCTCAGACAGTCTCCCAGCTCGCGCCCAATCCTCAGACAGTCTCCCAGCTCCTCCCCAATCCTCATACAGTCTCCCAGATCCCCGCCAATTCTCAGACAGTTTCCCAGCTCCTGCCCGATCCGCACGGTCTCCCAGCTCATCCCCAATCCTCAGAGTGTCTTCCAGCTCCTCCCCAATCCTCAGACAGTCTCCCAGCTCCCCCCCCCCCCCCCCCCATCCTCAGACCGTCTCCCAGCTCCTCCCCAATCCTCAGACAGTCTCTCAGCTCCCACCCCAATGGGTCTCTGCTCCCCCAATCTTCACAGTCTGCAGGCTAATCCCCAGCGTCTCTGCTCCCCCCAGTCCTCAGACAGCCTTTCCCCAATCACCAGTGAGTCTTTGCTCCCCCGATCCTCAGTGTCATCCCAATCCGCAACAAATCTCTGCATTCCCGAATCCTCAGACAGTCTCTCCCTTCCAGTCCTCAGACAGTGGGCCCACCAATCCCCAGACAGTCTCACCTTCCAATCCCCAGACAGTCTCCCGCTTCCAATCCCCAGACAGTCTCTCCCTTCCAATCCTCAGACAGTCTCCCCTTCCAATCCGCAGACAGTTGGCCCACCAGTCCCTAGACAATCTCCCCCTTCCAATCCTCAGACAGTCTCCCCTTCCAATCCCCAGACAGTCTCCCCCTTCCAATCCCCAGACAGTCTCTCACTTCCAATCCCCAGAGAGTCTCCCCCTTCCAATCCCCAGACAGTCTCCCCCTTCCAATCCCCAGACAGTCTCTCCCTTCCAATCCCCAGACAGTCTCCCCCTTCCAATCCCCAGACAGTCTCTCCCCTTCCAATCCCCAGACAGTCTCCCCTTCCAATCCCCAGAGAGTCTCCCCCTTCCAATCCCCAGACAGTCTCCCCCTTCCAATCCCCAGACAGTCTCTCCCTTCCAATCCCCAGACAGTCTCCCCTTCCAATCCCCAGACAGTCTCCCCTTCCAATCCCCAGACAGTCTCCCCCTTCCAATCCCCAGACAGTCTCTCACTTCCAATCCCCAGACAGTCTCTCCTTCCAATCCCCAGACAGTCTCCCCTTCCAATCCCCAGACAGTCTCTCCCTTCCAATCCCCAGACAGTCTCTCCTTCCAATCCCCAGACAGTCTCTCCTTCCAATCCCCAAACAGTCTCTCCCCTTCCAATCCCCAGACAGTCTCTCCCTTCCAATCCCCAGTCTCCCCCGTCCAATCCCCAGACAGTCTCTCCCTTCCAATCCCCAGTCTCCCCCGTCCAATCCCCAGACAGTCTCTCCCCTTCCAATCCCCAGACAGTCTCTCCCTTCCAATCCCCAGTCTCCCCCGTCCAATCCCCAGACAGTCTCTCCCTTCCAATCCCCAGTCTCCCCTGTCCAATCCCCAGACAGTCTCTCCCCTTCCAATCCCCAGTCTCCCCCGTCCAATCCCCAGACAGTCTCTCCCCTTCCAATCCCCAGTCTCCCCCGTCCAATCCCCAGACAGCCTCCCCTTCCAATCCCCAGACAGTCTTCCCCCCTCCCCTACCCTCCCACCAATCCCCAGCAACTTTCTCTAACCCTCTGTTTTTACTCCCAGACTCTGTGACCCTGGATGTGGAGACAGCAAATGCCGGGCTCGAGGTATCTGAGGATCTGAAGAGTTTGAGATTGACCCAGACATGGAGGAGTCTCCCTGAAAGTTGGAAGAGGTTTACACACTGTTCCTGTGTCCTGGGATCAGAGGGATTCACATCGGGAAGACATTACTGGGAGGTGGATGTCTTGGGAAATCAGAATTGGATTTTGGGAGTAGCTGCAAAGTCTGTAAAGAGGCAGGAAGGGGTCAAACTGAGACCAGAGAATGGATTCTGGACCATTCAGCAGTTTGAGAATCAGCTTATTATCAATGCCTCTCCTGAATACCCTCTCTGTGCCGGTCAGATCCCCGGGAAGGTGGGAGTGTATCTCAGTTATGAGTCTGGGACAGTTTCATTTTACAGCAAAGGCACCAAATCCCATCTCCACACCTTCTCCGGGAATCAATTCACGGGGAAACTTTTCCCTTTCTTCTGGACGAGGCATATAAACAAATGGCTGAGTATCTGCTCGGGTTTAGACACAGACCTGTAAACAGGGCAGGGCCTCAGGCCTGCTGCATTATCCCTGACCTCCTAACGACCTGACCCCCCATGATCAGGGTCAGGGGGCAGAGGTCAGATATTAGAAACCATATTGACACCCGATTGTCACTAAATGAACCATTTCATTTCTAAATTATCAATCTTACAATCTTAATCATAAAACCAGTACATGTATAATCATCAGAAGACTAAAATAAAAATAGTTTAAATATCTTGTGTCGTGTTAAGCAGACTGAGATAACACGGGCTGCAACTGGTTGCAGCTTTAACTGAAAGATACTCCAGACCTTGAAGTTAGTTCAATCTGATTTATTGAACCTGTCACACAGTTAGCACAGTTCTCTGTGAGTTCGACTCTCTGCTAACCTAAGTGTGATTACTCTGTCTGACTGAACCAGACCAGCTCTTAGCCACGTGCTGGAGGTGTGATACTGTACATACACCCTGACTCACTCTGTAGATGTCTCCAGTGGAAAGAGGTGGAGTGTGAGTGCCTCCTGCCTTTTATACTGGGAAACCACCCCCAAGTGTTCTGCCTGCTGATTGGTTATGTCCTGTTCTCTGTGTTCATTAGCTGCCTGTCTGTATCTCATTATGTGCATGTCTGCATATCATGACATCTTGTGGCCCTCTCCTTCCTTCATTTACCGCCTACCTCAGTCAGTCAAACCACACAGCCCCAGCTTCCATCTCTCCACCTCTTTCTCCGTCTGTACCTTGATCTCTTCTGTGTTTCCATTTCTCACTCTGCACCCAGAACATGAAAGCCTAACATGGGGGAACGTCTCAATATCACAGCGCGGAGAGATGGTCACTGAAATATTTGAATGTTGATATCAAAAATCCTTTCCTGCCTCAGTTTTGTTGCAATTTCTTGAACTGAAAAAGGAATAAAAGTGAATTTTGAATTGCCACCTGCCAGGGTCTCGCTCCCAACTCCAACCAACCAGATTGATAAAGGCGAGCTGCTCCCTCTAGACCCAGTTCGCAGGCAAACACTGGAACCAATCTAACAGTCTGACAGGATCCACCTCCCAGAGGCACTGCTCCAGGTCGCTGCTGTTTTGCTGTCCAATCCAACACGCCGCCCCTTCTCAGAGACACTGCCTCTCTCCAACTCTGTTCCTCATCACGGAGTATCACACGCGGCTTCACTTTGAAACAGAGGAGAGCTCTCCCGCGGTCTGAACACCCATCTTGTGGGTTGGGGGGGAGGGTGGGGGGGGGCAGGACAGTCTCCCAGCTCCTCCCCAATCTTCAGACATACTCGCAGCTCCTCCCCAAGCCTCAGACAGTCTCCCAGCTCCTCCCCAATCCTCAGACAGTCTCCCAGCTCCTCCCCAATCCTCACACAGTCTCCCAGATCCCCCCCCCCCCAATCCTCAGACCGTCTCTCAGCTCCCCCCCTCCCAATTCTCAGACAGTTTCCCAGATCCCTCCCCGATCCTCAAACAGTCTCCGAGCTCCCCCCCAATCCTCAAACAGTCTCCCAGCTCCCCCCCATCCTCAGACAGTTTCCCAGCTCCCAATTAATCCTCAGACCGTCTCCCAGCTCCCCCCAATCCTCAGACAGTCTCCCAGCTCCCCCCAATCCTCAGACAGTCTCCGAGCTCCTCCCCAATCCTCAGACAATCTCCCAGCTCCTCCCCAATCCTCAGACAATCTCCCAGCTCCTCCCCAATCCTCAGACAGACTCCCAGCTCCTGCCCAATCCTCAGACAGTCTCCCAGCCCCTCCCCAATCCTCAGACAGTCTCCCAGCTCGCGCCCAATCCTCAGACAGTCTCCCAGCTCATCCCCAATCCTCAGAGTGTCTTCCAGCTCCTCCCCAATCCTCAGACAGTCTCCCAGCTCCCCCCAATCCTCAGACCGTCTCCCAGCTCCTCCCCAATCCTCAGACAGTCTCTCAGCTCCCACCCAATCCTCAGACAGTCTTCCACCCCCACCCCAATGGGTCTCTGCTCCCCCAATCTTCACAGTCTGCAGCCTAATCCCCAGCGTCTCTGCTCCCCCCAGTCCTCAGACAGCCTTTCCCCAATCACCAGTGAGTCTTTGCTCCCCCGATCCTCAGTGTCATCCCAATCCGCAACAAATCTCTGCATTCCCGAATCCTCAGACAGTCTCTCCCTTCCAGTCCTCAGACAGTGGGCCCACCAATCCCCAGACAGTCTCCCGCTTCCAATCCCCAGACAGTCTCTCCCTTCCAGTCCTCAGACAGTGGGCCCACCAATCCCCAGACAGTCTCCCGCTTCCAATTCCCAGACAGTCTCTCCCTTCCAATCCTCAGACAGTCTCCCCTTCCAATCCGCAGACAGTGGGCCCACCAGTCCCTAGACAATCTCCCCCTTCCAATCCTCAGACAGTCTCCCCTTCCAATCCCCAGACAGTCTCTCCCTTCCAATCCTCAGACAGTCTCCCCCTTCCAATCCTCAGACAGTCTCCCCCTTCCAATCCCCAGACAGTCTCCCCCTTCCAATCCCCAGACAGTCTCCCCTTCCAATCCCCAGAGAGTCTCCCCCTTCAAATCCTCAGACAGTCTCCCCTTCCAATCCTCAGACAGTCTCCCCTTCCAATCCCCAGACAGTCTCTCCCCCTTCCAATCCCCAGACAGTCTCTCCCTTCCAATCCCCTGACAGTCTCTCACTTCCAATCCCCAGACAGTCTCTGCCCCTTCCAATCCCCAGACAGTCTCCCCCTTCCAATCCCCAGACAGTCTCTCACTTCCAATCCCCAGACAGTCTGTCCCTTCCAATCCCCAGACAGTCTCTCCCTTCCAATCCTCAGACAGTCTCCCCTTCCAATCCCCAGACAGTCTCTCCCTTCCAATCCCCAGACAGTCTCCCCCTTCCAATCCCCAGACAGTCTCCCCCTTCCAATCCCCAGACAGTCTCTCACTTCCAATCCCCAGACAGTCTCCCCCTTCCAATCCCCAGACAGTCTCTCCCTTCCAATCCCCAGACAGTCTCCCCCTTCCAATCCCCAGACAGTCTCTCACTTCCAATCCCCAGACAGTCTCCCCCTTCCAATCCCCAGACAGTCTCTCCTTCCAATCCCCAGACAGTCTCCCCTTCCAATCCCCAGACAGTCTTTCCCCCTTCCAATCCCCAGACAGTCACTCCCTTCCAATCCCCAGACAGTCTCTCCTTCCAATCCCCAGACAGTCTCTCCTTCCAATCCCCAGACAGTCTCTCCTTCCAATCCCCAGACAGTCTCCCCTTCCAATCCCCAGACAGTCTTTCCCCCTTCCAATCCCCAGACAGTCTCCCCTTCCAATCCCCAGACAGTCACTCCCTTCCAATCCCCAAACAGTCTCTCCTTCCAATCCCCAGACAGTCTCTCCTTCCAATCCCCAGACAGTCTCTCCCCTTCCAATCCCCAGACAGTCTCTCCCTTCCAATCCCCAGTCTCCCCCGTCCAATCCCCAGACAGTCTCTCCCTTCCAATCCCCAGACAGTCTCTCACTTCCAATCCCCAGACAGTCTCTGCCCCTTCCAATCCCCAGACAGTCTCCCCCTTCCAATCCCCAGACAGTCTCTCACTTCCAATCCCCAGACAGTCTCTCCCCTTCCAATCCCCAGACAGTCTCTCCCTTCCAATCCCCAGTCTCCCCCGTCCAATCCCCAGACAGTCTCTCCCTTCCAATCCCCAGACAGTCTCCCCTTCCAATCCCCAGACAGTCTCTGCCCCTTCCAATCCCCAGACAGTCTCCCCCTTCCAATCCCCAGACAGTCTCTCACTTACAATCCCCAGACAGTCTCCCCCTTCCAATCCCCAGACAGTCTCTCCCTTCCAATCCTCAGACAGTCTCCCCTTCCAATCCCCAGACAGTCTCTCCCTTCCAATCCCCAGACAGTCTCCCCTTCCAATCCCCAGACAGTCTCCCCCTTCCAATCCCCAGACAGTCTCCCCCTTCCAATCCCCAGACAGTCTCTCACTTCCAATCCCCAGACAGTCTCCCCCTTCCAATCCCCCCACCCTCCCACCAATCCCCAGCGACTTTCTCTAACCCTCTGTTTTATTCCCAGACTCTGTGACCCTGGATGTGGAGACAGCAAATGCCGGGCTCGAGGTATCTGAGGATCTGAAGAGTTTGAGATTGACCCAGACATGGAGGAGTCTCCCTGAAAGTTGGAAGAGGTTTACACACTGTTCCTGTGTCCTGGGATCAGAGGGATTCACATCGGGAAGACATTACTGGGAGGTGGATGTCTTGGGAAATCAGAATTGGATTTTGGGAGTAGCTGCAAAGTCTGTAAAGAGGCAGGAAGGGGTCAAACTGAGACCAGAGAATGGATTCTGGACCATTCAGCAGTTTGGGAATCAGCTTATTATCAATGCCTCTCCTGAATACCCTCTCTGTGCCGGTCAGATCCCCGGGAAGGTGGGAGTGTATCTCAGTTATGAGTCTGGGACAGTTTCATTTTACAGCAAAGACACCAAATCCCATCTCCACACCTTCTCCGGGAATCAATTCACGGAGAAACTTTTCCCTTTCTTCTGGACGAGGCATATAAACAAATGGCTGAGTATCTGCTCGGGTTTAGACACAGACCTGTAAACAGGGCAGGGCCTCAGGCCTGCTGCATTATCCCTGACCTCCTAACGACCTGACCCCCCATGATCAGGGTCAGGGGGCAGAGGTCAGATATTAGAAACCATATTGACACCCGATTGTCACTAAATGAACCATTTCATTTCTAAATTATCAATCTTACAATCTTAATCATAAAACCAGTACATGTATAATCATCAGAAGACTAAAATAAAAATAGTTTAAATATCTTGTGTCGTGTTAAGCAGACTGAGATAACACGGGCTGCAACTGGTTGCAGCTTTAACTGAAAGATACTCCAGACCTTGAAGTTAGTTCAATCTGATTTATTGAACCTGTCACACAGTTAGCACAGTTCTCTGTGAGTTCGACTCTCTGCTAACCTAAGTGTGATTACTCTGTCTGACTGAACCAGACCAGCTCTTAGCCACGTGCTGGAGGTGTGATACTGTACATACACCCTGACTCACTCTGTAGATGTCTCCAGTGGAAAGAGGCGGAGTGTGAGTGCCTCGTGCCTTTTATACTGGGAAACCACCCCCAAGTGTTCTGCCTGCTGATTGGTTATGTCCTGTTCTCTGTGTTCATTGGCTGCCTGTCTGTATCTCATTATGTGCATGTCTGCATATCATGACATCTTGTGGCCCTCTCCTTCCTTCATTTACCACCTACGTCAGTCAGTCAAACCACACAGCCCCAGCTTCCATCTCTCCACCTCTTTCTCCGTCTGTACCTTGATCTCTTCTGTGTTTCCATTTCTCACTCTACACCCAGAACATGAAAACCTGACATGGGGGAACGTCTCAATATCACAGCGCGGAGAGATGGTCACTGAAATATTTGAATGTTGATATCAAAACTCCTTTCGTGCCTCAGTTTTGTTGCAATTTCTTGAACTGAAAAAGGAATAAAAGTGAATTTTGAATTGCCACCTGCCAGGGTCTCGCTCCCAACTCCAACCAACCAGATTGATAAAGGCGAGCTGCTCCCTCTAGACCCAGTTCGCAGGCAAACACTGGAACCAATCTAACAGTCTGACAGGATCCACCTCCCAGAGGCACTGCTCCAGGTCGCTGCTGTTTTGCTGTCCAATCCAACACGCCGCCCCTTCTCAGAGACACTGCCTCTCTCCAACTCTGTTCCTCATCACGGAGTATCACACGCGGCTTCACTTTGAAACAGAGAGCTCTCCCGCGGTCTGAACACCCATCTTGTGGGTTGGGGGGGGAGGGCGGGGGGGGGGGGGGGGCAGGATTTCCCGGCTATCTGGAATCCTGATAATTCCCCCTCAGCCTCCAGTGCAAACGTTATGATTTTGTACCAGTGCACCGAGACCAACTCTGTGGTGGAATTAGGTTCCTGTACCTATGGTGCGCACGGCACATCTTTAATCTGTCCCCGTGGTGAGGTGTTTCCTGGAAGAGGTTGCCAGCCAATCACCAGAGGCTTGTGGCTTGAGAGGCACCACTTTGCATCGAGCATGGCTGACCCAGGAATACTTCCCACTCTTACCGCCCGTCATTGGCGTGTTGGAAGGATTGTGAGGTTGAGGTTGACACCTCCTGGGGTGGGACTCGAACCAAGAGCTTCTGGCTGAGAGCCAGGGCTATTACCCACTGCAGCACAATACCAGCCCTACGGTAGGACGGGAGCCCACATCTGCAGCGAGTATCAATGAGTGATTGATGGCTACTGGCAAAGTGACAACTTGAAATCTGGCAAAGCAAAATAATGTGAACAACGCTAATCTGAAATAAAAGCAGAAAATGCTGCCAATATTCAACAGTTCAGACAGCACTAGCGCAAATAAATCCTCCGCCTCCCCAGCCACAGGTTTCTCCTCGAAGCACTATCGCTGGCAGTGGGATTCCCCGCTCCAGTGGCTGGCCAATGGGATTTCCCATTATAGCCACCCCATGCCGCAAAGAAACTCACGAGCGGGGGTGCACTGCTGGCAGAACGGAGAATCCCGTCGGCGGAGAATTCACCCCTGCAGAGTAAAGTTTTATTGTGCCAGCTGAGCCTAACATCTGGAAAACTGGTCCCATTTAACTTGGGGGGTGAATAGAGCCTGATGTGAATAGAGCAAGAAACTGCAGAAACTGCAGAGTGTGGTGAACCCAGTCCAACACAAGCTCGCCACCCTCCCATTGATTCTGTATACATCTCCCGCTGCCTCAGGAAGGCAGACAGCATTATCAGGGACCCCTCCTACCCAGGCTTTGACCTCTTCCAGACCCTTCCATCAGGCAGAAGGTGCAGAAGTCTGAAAACCCGCACATCCAGACAAAGGAACAGCTTCTTCCCCACAGCTACAAGACTCCTCGACGACTCCTCCTCGGATTGATCTGTTCCCTGTAAGAACACTATTCACGACTCCCTATGCTGCTCTTGCTCATGTATTTGCTTTGTTTGGCCCCTTGTTCCGCACTGTAACCAATCACTATTTGTTGATTTCCATTTGTCAATGTTCCCTGTTGATTATTCTTTTGTCTACTATGTACGTACTGTGTACGTTTCCTTGGCCGCAGAAAAATACTTTTCACTGTACTTCAGTACATGTGACAATAAATCAAATCAAAATCAAATGTGGGAATCATGTCTGCTGGCATCAGTCTTATGAATGAGCCACTTGGGGCAGCACGGTGGCACAGTGGTTAGCATTGCTGCCTACGGCGCTGAGGACCCGGGTTCGAATCCCGGCCCTGGGTCACTGTCCGTGTAGAGTTTGCACGTTCTCCCCGTGTCTGCGTGGGTTTCACCCCCACAACCCAAAAGATGTGCAGGATAGGTGGATTGGCCACGCTAAATTGCCCCTTAATTGGAAAAAATAATTGGGTACTCTAAATTTTTAAACAAAGAAAAAAAAATGAATGAGCCACTTGATGGCAATTATCCCAGTCCAGCAGAATTCAGTGAAGACGTAGGGATGTAGTGCGTGTTGTACGTTTACCCACCCGGGGGTCGCAATCCTGGGTTTAAAAATGACTGAATGAAACCGAGTCCCATCCTGTCCCTCGAGTGCCACAGAGTCTGGGTTCTGCTGATCGAAAACTAGCACCAAGTACTATGTCGCAACTTTTTGTATTTCCGCATTCTCTGTACTGCGTGACGTGCCTGTCCATTAAGCATCCATGGATCAAAATAATAACGGCAAAAGGGGAAATAAGGGAATCATCAGGAAGGACCCTTACAAGATGGGGACCTCAATGGGGTGTTATCCAGGAGAGAGCTGATGGACACTGAGGTGGTGTATACACAGGCTGGTCACTGTCCAGCTCCAGCTTGGTAAAAGGCATCCTGCTTGGCAGCATTCACTCCTGTTCCCTGTACTGCTGCAGAGCTAGTGGCTCTGCGAATGCTGCTGCAATCACTCCTGTCTCAGACTTTGTTGTGAACAGGGAGGCAGTGGCAAATTGGCGTTATCAATGGGCTAGTAATCCAGAGAGCAGGGGTCAAGCTCCGGGATCCTGGGTGAAATTTGAATCCATTAAAATCCAGAATTAAATGTCACGGGTGGCATGGTGGCACAGTGGTTAGCACTGCTGCCTCACAGCACCAGGGACCCAGGTTCAATTCTGGCCTTGTTTGGAATTAGCACTTTCTCCACGTGTCTGTGTGGGTTTCCTCCGGATGCTGGTTTCCACCCACAATCCAAAGATGTGCAGGTTAGGTGGGTTGGTCATATTAAATTGACCCTTCGTGTCCAGGGATGAGCAGTTTAGGTTATGGGTACAGGGCAGAGTGGATTGTTGCAGGCTCGATGGGCCAAATGGCCTCTTTCTGCCCTGTAGAGATTCGATGGGCCATGAAACCATTGTCGCTGAAACCCATCTTTTCACTGGTGTCACTTCTCAAGAAAATCGACTACCCTTACCTGGTCTACATGTAACTCCAGATCCACAGCTTGAGTCATAAATGCTTCAATGGCCGAGCAAACCCCTCAGTCCTCGGGGAATGGGCAATAAATACTGGGCCCAGCCAACATCCCGTGGACTCACCACAAAACCTCCAAAAACACTTCAGAGGGACAGCAGCATTTTGAAAGGAGGCAGGAATTTCTTGAAAAAAAAATCACCTTTCACTTATTTAAAAATAAATTTAGAGCACCCAATTATTTTCCTTCCAGTGAAGGGCAATTCACCTAACCTGCACATCTTTTGGGTTGTGGGGGTGAGACCCACACAAACACGGGGAGAATGTGCAAACTCCAGATGTACAGTGACCCGGGGCCAGGATTGAACCTGGGACCTCAGTGCTGACCACTGCGTCACCATGCTGTCCTCAGTATTTGTATTTACAAGGATTTGATATACATTCTGGCTCTCAGTATCCAGTGAGAAATCCCTGTGTAAGTCTTTCCCCATGGCAACAATGGATTTGTGATAATACTGGAATTTTTATTAGATTAATTACGAAGACCATTGCCTAAAAGGGACGTTTGCTCTGAATTAATTAAGCAAACTTTTTGGTCAATATATGTACAGTTAACTGTGTAAATGTAATATTCTGTCTTTAAAATTTCTTTTAAATAAATTTAGTTCGTGATGCAGCAGTGCTAACCACAGCGCCATTGTGCCCCCCCCCCCCCCCCCCCCCCCCCCGCAAAAAAAAAAATCACCTTTCCTGCTGAAGTGATGTGGTCCGGGCCTTCCCGTAACTTCTCCCACGATACCTGCTGAATCATAGAATTTACAGTGCTGAAGGAGGCCATTGGGCCTGCACCCACCCTCACAAGTGCACCCTACTCAAGCCCACGTATCTACCCTATCCCCGTAACCCAGTACCCCACACTTAACCTTTTGGACACTAAGGGCTAATACCAAAAACAGAGGGCTGGATTCTCCGTGAGGGAGTGTTCCTGCCGGAACTGAATCATGTATAATTCGTGTTCTCGTTGGAGACGCTGTTAAAACAATATTCAGCAAATGCAAATTGGCCTGCATTCTGCCCCCGTGAATTACAAGCAATTCCCGTCCCCGCTGACATAATTCGGCAGGGCCGGAATTCGCATTGAAGAGCCTGACAAGCTGGAGCTGCTCACTCCACTCACCACACACACTCATTCCAGCCAGGAAGATAGCACCACGGAGACATTCCCCCCCCCCCCCCCCCCCAACTCCCCCCCCCCCCCCCCCCCAAATCCACTTCTGATTTCGGGAGTCCACAGTTGACCGACTGCTGGATGCCATTGAGGAAATGTGGGAAAACCTCTTTCCCTGGGTGGGTGCAGACTGAAGCCAGCCCTTCTAAACAGCACCTGTGAGGAGATGGCAGTGGAGACTAGCGCTGCCAACATCACTAGGAGGACCGGCACGCAATGCAGGAAGAAGATGAATGAGCTCCTCGGGGCAGCTCAGGTGAGTCAGCATTTCTGAGCCCCTGACTCAGGTGATTTTGGGTTTTTTTTTCCAATGAGGGGCAATTTAACGTGGCCAATCCACCTACCCTGCACATCTTTGGGATGTGGGGGTGAGATCCACTCAGACACGGGGAGAATGTTCAAACACCACACGGACAGTGACCCGGGACCAGGATCGAACTCGGGTCCTCAGCGCCATGAGACAGCAGTGCTAACCACTGCACCACCGTGCTGTCCCTCTCTGCCATCACTCCTGCCACTCATTCCTCACGTCACCCCAACCCTGAGAGGCCAACTACACCCCACCCTAACCCTAACCCCAATACCAGACCCTCCTTGGCTAGAAGCCTTGCCACCAGCTATAGACTCCCCCCTCCACCCTCAAAGCATCTCTCTATGTCCTTTCTGTGTCCCCTAGGATACTGTGGGCCATAATAGGCGTGATTACCAAAAGACCCAAGGGGCATCTTCGACCTTCGGATCCACACCTCAGGAGGAGAGGGCCGAGCAACTTATGTGCGAGGCCGAGGAGGAGGCAGTGACTGAGATGGAGGTTGGCATGCCCCAAATGCGTCGTCACCTTCGCATTTCCTTCTCGGCCTGTTGGCCGGCTTGCTGCCTCCTAAACATTGCGCAGCTGACGGGCGACATGCTGGAGGAGGAGGAATGGCAGGCCTCATTGGATGAGCGGCAGGCCTAACTATTGTGCATGTGCTACACTTGTGCCAACGTAAGTATCATCTATCTTTCGTGGCCTCCGTTCCTTCTCGGTGTTTCCCCAAATGGCACATCATTAGTGGAGGAGGCCTGGGTGGCATGGTGGCGCAGTGGTTAGCACTGCTGCCTCACGACGCTGAGGACCCGGGTATGATCCCGACCCCAGGTCACTGTCCGTGTGGAGTTCGCACATTCTCCCCTTGTCTGCGTGGGTCTCACCCCCACCACCCAAAAGATGTGCAGGCTAGGTGGATTGACCATGCTAAATTTCCCCTTAATTGGGAAAAAAAAAGAATTGGGTATTCTAAATTTATAAAAATAAAAAAGAAGTGGAGGCGGCCTGCTGCTTGTCTCACCCTCTGCCCTGCACGACCCCTCGTGGTTAGATGGGCCCGGCTGACCTTCGGATGTCACGGGTAATGTCGTGTCAGCCTGTTCTGCCCACTGCACATGAGGTGTGCCAGTGTCAGGTGGAGGGGGGGATTTGTGGGCGGGAGGGGAGCCTGACATCTTGAATTTAGCAGATTAAAAACGGCCAGGGTGGGAACCGGCGATGTCCTGCCCGCCACTTTGTGTTGATTTACTGAGTAAACTACAGAGTTTAAATCCTTCTCGGCACGCCTGCTAGTGTAACATCTTTAAACTCTTGCCACTCCCTGCCCACACCACAGAGCTCAACTCAGCTGCAGGTCACATCCACCGTGCAGTTTATATTAACTAACAGGAGAAGTAGAAAACCCAGAATCTTGGGATCTTTGATGCAGCAAAGGTTGCGAGGCAACCTGATTATAGTGTATAAGATTGTGAGGGGCACAGATAAGGTGGATGGGAAGGCGTTTTTCTCCCATTAGTTGAGGGATCAATAACCAGGTAGCATCGATTTATGGTCAGACGTTCAACCACGCAATTGAAATCCTTCTTGGAACTCCTGTGATTGGAACATCATTAAACTCTTGCCACTCCCCACCCGAAAAACAGAACGGTCTCCAGCTCAGCATCAGATGACATCCACTCAATGGGCTCTCCCTCTGCTCAGTCCGGGTTCTGGACCGAGTTTCAATTCAGGGTTTTCTCCTCCCTGTGTCCCGTTAGTTGTTATGAGATTCCGTGGCCGCGTATCCACCCAGATGACGATCTTTATTCTCTTCTTTCTTCACCTTTCGCAGCTTCAGCCCGGCTCGTTTTCAGGTAAACAAAACTTTCTAAAAGTCGCTTTTAAACCGAGAGTGCCAGAGGCTGAGAAAAAAGACAAACAATATTCGCTGAATTGTCGAGTAAAGCCCCTTAAAAGGGACCAAACGATCGGCATTGTTGTCATTTAGTGAAGTGTTTCCATAGTTTGAACAGTCTATCGCTCAGTAACAGGAGTTTGGGATGTTTATTGTGTCGAAGATATATGGGGCGGGGGGGGGGGGAGGGGTGGTGGCGTTAAGTAGGGTCAGTTAAACAGTTAGTTAATGAGTTAAAATTCGTCCGGTACACTTTTTTTATGTTCGTTCGTAAGACGTGGGCGTGGCAGGCTGTGCCAGATTGCCCTTGAGGGGTACAGTTTTTACAGTCAACATTGCTGGCTGCAATGTAGGCCACACAAGTAGGACACATTTCCTTCTAATTCGACAATGGTTTCATGGTCACCTTTAGGAGCCGGATTCTCTCAGCCCAGGGCCGGGCCGGAGAATCCCTCCGATGGAGAATCGGCGTCTTTGGCGCGGCGCCGGTCGTGGGTCGCTCTACGCGGCCGGCTCGCTGATTCTCGGCCCGGAATGAGCCGAATGGCCGCAAATAAAACGCTGGGTCGGCGCCGTCCACACCTGCTTGTAGCCGGCGGGAACTCTGCCTACAACGGGTGGCGGCCTGTGGGGAGGGTGGGGAAGCTCCAACCCCGGCAGGGGGGGCCCTCCGATGCGGCCGGGCTCTCGCTCCCCCGGCATCTTTTCCTACGCGCCAGCCCTTGTACTCCTGTGCCATGTTGCGTGGGGCCAGCGTGTTGAAGGAGGCCACAGCGCATGCCCGTGTTGGCGCCGGCACCACTGCGCATGCGCGGGTCTCGCGGCATCCAGTTCGCGCCGGAATCAGCAGCGCGAGCGGCTTGAACCGCTCCAGCGCTCCTGCGGCTGGTTCACGGCGTAATAAAATGCGACGGCGTTTACGATGTCATGGACACTCTGCCGCAGGATGGGAGAATCCCGCCCCAGGCTTTTACTTACAGATTTTTAACGAATTGAAATTTCACCATCTGCCATGGCGGGATCGGAACCCAGGTCCCCAGCGCATGATTCTGGATCTCTGAATAGCGACAGTACCACTATGCCACCGCCTACCCATGTGGGATAATGCTGCCAGTCATTCGCCTACAAGCCTAACCAGACCAGATCCATTGCGAAGATAAGCGTTCCTAGCACCCAGCAATTCTTGTGGTGTGGGGTCAGCTTCCTCATGGTTTTGCATCTCGGAGGAGTTCTGAACTATTTAATGGATTTGGCAACATTTTGAACAGTAAACTATGCCAACTTATGGCACTTTGCCCATTGACCCAGCAAATGGGCATGGAGGGCCATCGGGGTAGATGAGGGAATAGGTTGGCATGGGTGGGGGGACATCAGACTCCTAACATCAGCAGACTACAGGGCAGCGCGGTAGCACAAGTGGATATCACTGTGGCTTCACAGCGCCAATGTCCCAGATTCGATTCCCCGCTGGGTTACTGTCTGTGTGGAGTCTGCACGTTCTCCCCGTGTCTGCGTGGGTTTCCTCCGGGTGCACGGGTTTCCTCCCACAGTCCAAAGACGTGCAGGTTAGGTGGATTGCCCATGATAAATTGCCCTTGGTGTCCAAAAAGGTTAGGAGGGGTTATTGAGTTACGGGGAGAGGGTGGAAGTGAGGGCTTACGTGGGTCGGTGCAGACTCGATGGGCCGAATGGCCTCCTCCTGTACTATAGGGATTCTCCGATAAAGCAGAATATTGTGTGCTGGAAACCTGAAAGAGAAAATTCTGGAAAAAAAGGCAGGTCTGGCAAAAACTGTGGAGACAGATATTTCCATGATATAAACCAGGGATGTCCAACACCTCAAAGTTAAATTCTCACCGGACCTTTTACACTTCTGTCACACTCTGCCGGATATAGAGAACTGCCTCCAGCGCAGCAGCCCCCCTCCCCTTTCTCTCCCGCGCCCCCTCCCCTTTCTCTCCCTGCCCCACACCCCTTTCTCTCCCGCGCCCCACTCCCCTTTCTCTCCCGCGCCCCCCTCCCCTTTCTCTCCCGCGCCCCCCTCCCCTTTCTCTCCCGCGCCCCACTCCCCTTTCTCTCCCGCGCCCCCCTCCCCTTTCTCTCCCGTGCCCCACACCCCTTTCTCTCTCGCGCCCCTTTCTCTCCCGCGCCCCACTCCCCTTTCTCTCCCTGCCCCACACCCCTTTCTCTCCCCGCGCCCCACACCCCTTTCTCTCCCGCGCGCCACACCCCTTTCTCTCCCGCGCCCCACACCCCTTTCTCTCCCGCGCCACACACCCCCTTCTCTCCCGCGCCCCACCCCACCCCCTTCTCTCCCGCGCCCCACCCCACCCCCTTCTCTCCCGCGCCCCACCCCACCCCCTTCTCTCCTGCGCCCCACCCCACCCCCTTCTCTCCCGCGCCCCACCCCACCCCCAATCTCTCTGTCCCCCTGCCCAGTCCGGATTCTGGACTGAGTTTCAATTCCGGGTTTTCTCCTCCCTGTGTCCCGTCAGTTATTATGAGATTGCCTGACTTTGCACCTGGTGTTTTATCCTCGTGTTGTCAGTGGTGAGTTTAAACAGCTGGATTAGCTGGACAACGTTTACTGCAACAAAGTTTACCAGACCTCGCCACCCCCCCCCCCCCCCCCCAAATGAGATTCTGTGGCTGCGTCTCCACCCAGATGACGATCTTTATTCTCTTCTTTCTTCACCTTTCGCAGCTTCAGCCCGGCTCGTTTTCAGGTAAACAAAACTCTCTAAAAGTCGCTTTTAAACCGAGAGTGCCAGAGGCTGAGAAAAAAGACAAATAATATTCGCTGAATTGTCGCGTAAAGCCCCTTAAAAGGGACCAAAAGTTCGGCATTGTTGTCATTTAGTGAAGTGTTTCCATAGTTTGAACGGTCTATCGCTCAGTAACAGGAGTCTGGGATGTTTATTGTGTCGAAGATATATGGGGGGGGGGGGGGGGTTTGTAAGGGGCGTTAAGTAGGGTCAGTTAAGTAGTTAGTTAATGATTTAAAATTTGCGCGGTACACTTTTCATGTTCGTTCGTAAAACGTTGGCGTACGACACATTTCCTTCTAATTCGACAATGGTTTCATGGTCACCTTTAGGAGCCGGATTCTCCCAGCCCAGCCCAGGGCCGGGCCGGAGAATCCCTGCGATGGAGAATCCCTGCGATGGAGAATTGGCGTCTTTGGCGCAGCGCCGGTCGTGGGTCGCTCTACGCGGCCGGCTCGCTGATTCTCGGCCCGGAATTAGCCGAATGGCTGCAAATAAAATGCTGAGTCCTGCCGGCGCCGTCCACACCTGCTCGCAGCCGGCGGGAACTCTGCCTACAACGGTCGGGTGGCAGCCTGTGGGAGCTCCGATGCGGCCAGCCTCTCGCTCCCCAGGCATCTTTTCCTACGCGCCAGCCCCTGTACTCCTGTGCCATGTTGCGTTGGGGCCGGCGTGTTGAAGGAGGCCACAGCGCATGCCTGTGTTGGCGCCGGCACCACTGCGCATGCGCGGGTCCCGTGGCATCCAGTTCGCGCCGGGATCAGCAGCTCGAGCGGCGTGAACTGCTCCTGCCTGCGGCTGGTTCACGGCATAATAAAACGCAACGGCGTTTACGATGGCATGGACACTCTGCCGCAGGATGGGAGAATCCCACCCCAGGTTTTTACTTACAGATTTTTAATGAATTGAAATTTCACCATCTGCCATGGCGGGATTTGAACCCAGGTTCCCAGTGCATGATTCTGGATCTCTGAATAGCGACAGTACCATTATGCCACCGCCTACCCATGTGGGATAAGGCTGTCAGTCATTCGCCTACAAGCCTAACCAGACCAGATCCATTGCGAAGGTAAGCGTTCCTAGCACCCAACAATTCTTGTGGTGTGGGGTCAGCTTCCTCATGGTTTTGGATCTCGGAGGAGTTCTGAACGATATCATGGATTTGGCAACATTTTGAACAGTAAACCATGCCAAGTAATGGCACTTTGCTCATTGACCCAGCAAATGGGCATGGAGGGCCATTGGGGTAGATGAGGGAATAGGTTGGCATGGCTGGGGGGACATCAGCAGACTCCTGACATCAGCAGACTACAGGGCAGCACGGTAGCACAAGTGGATATCACTGTGGCTTCACAGCGCCAGGGTCCCAGATTTGATTCCCCGCTGGGTTACTGCCTGTGTGGAGTCTGCACGTTCTCCCTGTGTCTGCGTGGGTTTCCTCCGGGTGCACAGGTTTCCTCCCACAGTCCAAAGACGTGCAGGTTAGGTGGATTGCCCATGATAAATTGCCCTTTGTGTCCAAAAAGGTTAGGAGGGGTTATTGGGTTACGGGGAGAGGATGGAAGTGAGGGCTTAAGTGGGTCGGTGCAGACTCGATGGGCCGAATGGCCTCCTTCTGTACTATAGGGATTCTCCGATAAAGCAGAATATTGTGTGCTGGAAATCTGAAAGAGAAAGTTCTGGAAAAAAGGCAGGTCTGGCAAAAACTGTGGAGACAGATATTTCCATGATATAAACCAGGGATGTCCAACACCTCAAAGTTAAATTCTCACCGGATCTTTTACATTTCTGTCACACTCTGCCGGATATAGAGAACTGCCTCCAGGGCAGCAGCCCCCCTCCCCTTTCTCTCCCGCGCCCCACTCCCCTTTCTCTCCCGCGCCCCACTCCCCTTTCTCTCCTGCGCCCCAGACCCCTTTCTCTCCCGCGCCACACACCCCTTTCTCTCCCGCGCCCCCTCCCCTTTCTCTCCCGCGCCCCACACCCCTTTCTCTCCCGCGCACCACCCCTTTCTCTCCCACACCCCTTTCTCTACCGCGCCCCACACCCCTTTCTCTCCCGCGCCCCACACCCCTTTCTCTCCCGCGCCCCACACCCCTTTCTCTCCCGCGCCCCACACCCCTTTCTCTCCCGCGCCCCACACCCCTTTCTCTCCCGCGCCCCACTCCCCTTTCTCTCCCGCGCCCCACACCCCTTTCTCTCCCGCGCCCCACTCCCCTTTCTCTCCCACGCCCCACACCCCTTTCTCTCCCGCGCCCCACTCCCCTTTCTCTCCCGCGCCCCACACCCCTTTCTCTCCCGTGCCCCACCCCACCCCCTTCTCACCCGCGCCCCACCCCACCCCTTCTCCCCCACGCCCCACCCCACCCCCTTCTCTCCCGCGCCCCACCCCACCCCCTTCTCTCCCGCGCACCACCCCACCCCCTTCTCTCCCGCCCCCACCCCACCCCCAATCTCTCTGTCCCCCTGCTCAGTCCGGATCCTGGAATTACTTTCAATTCCGGGTTTTCTCCTCTCTGTGTCCCGTCAGTTATTATGACATTGCCTGACTTTGTACCTGGTGTTTTCTCCTCGTGTTATCAGTGGCGAGTTTAAACAGCTGGATTAGCTGGACAACGTTTACTGCAACAAAGTTTACCAGACCTCGCCACCCCCCCCCCCCCCCCATAGAGATTCCGTGGCTGCGTCTCCACCCAGATGACGATCTTTATTCTCTTCTTTCTTCACCTTTCGCAGCTTCTGCCCGGCTTGTTTTCAGGTAAACAAAACTCTCTAAAAGTCGCTTTTAAACCGAGAGTGCCAGAGGCTGAGAAAAAAGACAAATAATATTCGCTGAATTGTCGCGTAAAGCCCCTTAAAAGAGACCAAAAGATCGGCATTGTTGACATTTAGTGAAGTGTTTCCATAGTTTGAACGGTCTATCGCTCGGTAACAGGAGTCTGGGATGTTTATTGTGTCGAAGATATATGGGGGTGGCGTTAAGTAGGGTCATTTAAGTAGTTAGTTAATGAGTTAAAATTCGCGCGGTACACTTTTTATGTTTGTTCGTAAGACGTGGGCGTACGACACATTTCCTTCTAATTCGACAACGGTTTCATGGTCACCTTTAGGAGCCGGATTCTCCCAGCCCAGCCCAGGGGCGGGCCGGAGAATCCCAGCGATGGAGAATCCCTCCGATGGAGAATCGGCGTCTTTGGCGCGGCGCCGGTCGTGGGTCGCTCTACGCGGCCGGCTCGCTGATTCTCGGCCCGGAATTAGCCGAATGGCCGCAAATAAAACGCTGGGCCGGCGCCGTCCACACCTGCTCGTAGCCGGCGGGAACTCTGCCTACAACGGTCGGGTGGCGGCCTGTGGGAGCTCCGGTGCAGTCAGCCTCTCGCTCCCCCGGCATCTTTTCCTACGCGCCAGCCCCTGTACTCCTGTGCCATGTTGCGTCGGGGCCGGCGTGTTGAAGGAGGCCACAGCGCATGCCCGTGTTGGCGCTGGCACCACTGCGCATGCGCGGGTCCCGCGGCATCCAGTTCGCGCCGGGATCAGCTCGAGCGACGTGAACCGTTCCTGCCCGCGGCTGGTTCACGCCGTAGTAAAACGCGACGGCGTTTACGATGGCATGGACACTCTGCCGCAGGATGGGAGAATCCCACCCCAGGCTTTTACTTACAGATTTTTAACAAATTGAAATTTCACCATCTGCCATGGCGGGAATTGAACCCAGGTCCCAGCGCATGATTCTGGATCTCTGAATAGCGACAGTTACTGTCGAGCGACAGTACCACTATGCCACCGCCTACCCATGTGGGATAAGGCTGTCAGTCATTCGCCTACAAGCCTAACCAGACCAGATCCATTGTGAAGGTAAGCGTTCCTAGCACCCAACAATTCTTGTGGTGTGGGGTCAGCTTCCTCATGGTTTTGGATCTCGGAGGAGTTCTGAACTATATAATGGATTTGGCAACATTTTGAACAGTAAACTATGCCAACTCATGGCACTTTGCCCATTGACCCAGCAAATGGGCATGGAGGGCCATTGGGGTAGATGAGGGAATAGGTTGGCATGGCTGGGGGGACATCAGCAGACTCCTAACATCAGCAGACTACAGGGCAGCACGGTAGCACAAGTGGATATAACTGTGGCTTCACAGCGCCAGGGTCCCAGATTCGATTCCCCGCTGGGTTACTGTCTGTGTGGAGTCTGCACGTTCTCCCCGTGTCGGCGTGGGTTTCCTCCGGGTGCACGGGTTTCCTACCACAGTCCAAAGACGTGCAGGTTAGGTGGATTGCCCATGATAAATTGCCCTTGGTGTCCAAAAAGGTTAGGAGGGGTTATTGGGTTACGGGGAGAGGGTGGAAGTGAGGGCTTAAGTGGGTCGGTGCAGACTCGATGGACCGAATGGCCTCCTCCTGTACTATAGGGATTCTCCGATAAAGCAGAATATTGTGTGCTGGAAATCTGAAAGAGAAAGTTCTAGAAAAAAGGCAGGTCTGGCAAAAACTGTGGAGACAGATATTTCCATGATATAAACCAGGGATGTCCAACACCTCAAAGTTAAATTCTCACCGGATCTTTTACATTTCTGTCACACTCTGCCGGATATAGAGAACTGCCTCCAGCGCAGCAGCCCCCCTCCCCTTTCACTCCCGCGCCCCACTCCCCTTTCTCTCCCGCGCCCCACTCCCCTTTCTATCCCGCGCGCCACCCCTTTCTCTCCCGCGCCCCACCCCACCCTCAATCTCTCTGTCCGACAGCTGAGTCCGGATTCTGGACTGAGTTTCAATTCCGGGTTTTCTCCTCTTTGTGTCCTGTCAGTTATTATGAGATTGCCTGACTTTGCACCTGGTGTTTTATCCTCGTGTTATCAGTGGTGAGTTTAAACAGCTGGATTAGCTGGACAACGTTTACTGCAACAAAGTTTACCAGACCTCGCCACCCCCCACCCCCCCAAAACAAGTGATATTCTGTGGCTGCGTCTCCACCCAGATGACGATCTTTATTCTCTTCTTTCTTCACCTTTCGCAGCTTCTGCCCGGCTTGTTTTCAGGTAAAACAAAACTCTCTAAAAGTCGCTTTTAAACCGAGAGTGCCAGAGGCTGAGAAAAAAGACAAACAATATTCGCTGAATTGTCGAGTAAAGCCCCTTAAAAGGGAACAAAAGATCGGCATTGTTGTCATTTAGTGAAGTGTTTCCATAGTTTGAACGGTCTATCGCTCAGTAACAGGAGTTTGGGATGTTTATTTTGTCGAAGATATATGGGGGCGGGGGGGGGGGGGGGTGGCGTTAAGTAGGGTCAGTTAAACAGTTAGTTAAAGAGTTAAAATTCGCCCGGCACACTTTTTTTATGTTCGTTCGTAAGACGTGGGCGTGGCAGGCTGTGCCAGATTGCCCTTGAGGGGGACAGTTTTTACAGTCAGCATTGCTGGCTGCAATGTAGGCCACACAAGGAGGACACATTTCCTTCTAATTCGACAATGGTTTCATGGTCACCTTTAGGAGCCGGATTCTCCCAGCCCAGGGCCGGGCCGGGCCGGAGAATCCCTGCGATGGAGAATCGGCGTCTTTGGCGCGGCGCCGGTCGTGGGTGGCTCTACGCGGCCGGCTCGCTGATTCTCGGCCCGGAATTAGCCGAATGGCTGCAAATAAAACGCTGGGTCCTGCCGGCGCCGTCCACACCTGCTTGTAGCTGGCGGGAACTCTGCCTACAACGGTCGGGTGGCGGCCTGTGGGGAGGGTGGGGAAGCTCCAACCCCGGCAGGGGGGGCCCTCCGATGCGGCCGGGCTCTCGCACCCCCGGCATCTTTTCCTACGCGCCAGCCCCTGTACTCCTGTGCCATGTTGCGTTGGGGCCGACGTGTTGAAGGAGGCCACAGCGCATGCCCGTGTTGGCGCCGGCACCACTGCGCATGTGCGGGTCCCGCGGCATCCAGTTCGCGCCGGAATCAACAGCGCGAGCGGCGTGAACCGCTCCAGCGCTCCTGCGGCTGGTTCACGGGGTAATAAAACGCGACGGCGTTTACGATGGCATGGACACTCTGCCGCAGGATGGGAGAATCCCGCCCCAGGCTTTTACTTGCAGATTTTTAATGAATTGAAATTTCACCATCTGCCATGGCGGGATCTGAACCCAGGTCCCCAGCGCATGATTCTGGATCTCTGAATAGCGACAGTACCACTATGCCACCGCCTACCCATGTGGGATAAGGCTGTCAGTCATTCGCCTACAAGCCTAACCAGACCAGATCCATTGTGAAGGTAAGCGTTCCTAGCACCCAACAATTCTTGTGGTGTGGGGTCAGCTTCCTCATGGTTTTGGATCTCGGAGGAGTTCTGAACTATATAATGGATTTGGCAACATTTTGAACAGTAAACTATGCCAACTTATGGCACTTTGCCCATTGACCCAGCAAATGGGCATGGAGGGCCATTGGGGTAGATGAGGGAATAGGTTGGCATGGCTGGGGGGACATCAGCAGACTCCTAACATCAGCAGACTACAGGGCAGCACGGTAGCACAAGTGGATATAACTGTGGCTTCACAGCGCCAGGGTCCCAGGTTCGATTCCCGGCTTGGGTCACTGTCTGTGCGGAGTCTGCACGTTCTCCCTCTGTCTGCGTGGGTTTCCTCCGGGTGCTCCGGTTTCCTCCCACAGTCCAAAGACGTGCAGGTTAGGTGGATTGCCATGATAAATTGCCCTTGGTGTCCAAAAAGGTTAGGAGGGGTTATTAGGTTACGGGGAGAGGGTGGAAGTGAGGGCTTAAGTGGGTCGGTGCAGACTCGATGGGCCAAATGGCCTCCTTCTGTACTATAGGGATTCTCCGATAAAGCAGTATATTGTGAGTGCTGGAAATCTGAAAGAGAAAGTTCTGGAAAAAAGGCAGGTCTGGCAAAAACTGTGGAGACAGATATTTCCATGATATAAACCAGGAATGGCCAACACCTCAAAGTTAAATTCTCACCGGATCTTCTAAATTTCTGTCACACTCTGCTGGATATAGAGAACTGCCTCCAGCGCAGCAGCCCCCGTCCCCTTTCTCTCCCGCGCCCCACTCCCCTTTCTCTCCCGCGCCCCACTCCCCTTTCTCTCCCGCGCCCCACTCCCCTTTCTCTCCCGCTCCCCACCCCACCCCCAATCTCTCTCTCCCCACCCCTTTCTCTCCCGCGCCCCACCCCTTCTATCCCGCTCCCCACCCCACCCCCAATCTCTCTCTCCCCACCCCTTTCTCTCCCGCGCCCCACTCTCCTTTCTCTCCCGCGCCCCACACCCCTTTCTCTCCCGTGCCCCACACGCCTTTCTCTCCCGCGCCCCACCCCACCCCCAATCTCTCTGTCCCCCTGCTGACTCCGGATTCTGGACACCGTTTCAATTCCGGGTTTTCTCCTCTCTGTGTCCCGTCAGTTATTATGACATTGCCTGACTTTGCACCTGGTGTTTTATCCTCGTGTTATCAGTGGTGAGTTTAAACAGCTGGATTAGCTGGACAACGTTTACTGCAACAAAGTTTACCAGACCTCGCCACCCCCCTACCCCCCCAAAACAAGTGAGATTCTGTGGCTGCGTCTCCACCCAGATGACGATCTTTATTCTCTTCTTTCTTCACCTTTCGCAGCTTCAGCCCGGCTTGTTTTCAGGTAAAACAAAACTCTCTAAAAGTCGCTTTTAAACCGAGAGTGCCAGAGGCTGAGAAAAAGGACAAACAATATTCGCTGAATTGTCGCGTAAAGCCCCTTAAAAGGGAACAAACGATCGGCATTGTTGTCATTTAGTGAAGTGTTTCCATAGTTTGAACGGTCTATTGCTCAGTAACAGGAGTTTGGGATGTTTATTGTGTCGAAGATATGGGGGGGGGGGGGGGGGGGGGTGGCGTTAAGTAGGGTCAGTTAAACAGTTCGTTAATGAGTTAAAATTCGTCCGGTACACTTTTTTATGTTCGTTCGTAAGACGTGGGCGTGGCAGGCTGTGGCAGATTGCCCTTGAGGGGGACAGTTTTTACAGTCAGCATTGCTGGCTGCAATGTAGGCCACACAAGGAGGACACATTTCCTTCTAGTTCGACAATGGTTTCATGGTCACCTTTAGGAGCCGGATTCTCTCAGCCCAGGGCCGGGCCGGAGAATCCCTCCGATGGAGAATCGGCGTCTTTGGCGCGGCGCCGGTCGTGGGTCGCTCTACGTGGCCGGCTCGCTGATTCTTGGCCCGGAATTAGCCGAATGGCTGCAAATAAAACGCTGGGTCGGCGCCGTCCACACCTGCTTGTAGCCGGCGGGAACTCTGCCTACAACGGGTGGCGGCCTGTGGGGAGGGTGGGGAAGCTCCAACCCCGGCAGGGGGGGCCCTCCGATGCGGCCGGGCTCTCGCTCCCCCGGCATCTTTTCCTACGCGCCAGCCCCTGTACTCCTGTGCCATGTTGCGTTGGGGCCGGCGTGTTGAAGGAGGCCACAGCGCATGCCCGTGTTGGCGCCGGCACCACTGCGCATGCGCGGGTCTCGCGGCATCCAGTTCACGCCGGAATCAGCAGCGCAAGCGGCGTGAACCGCTCCAGCGCTCCTGCGGCTGGTTCACGGCGTAATAAAACGCGACGGCGTTTACGATGGCATGGACACTCTGCCGCAGGATGGGAGAATCCCACCCCAGGTTTTTACTTGCAGATTTTTAATGAATTGAAATTTCACCATCTGCCATGGCGGGATCGGAACCCAGGTTCCCAGTGCATGATTCTGGATCTCTGAATAGCGACAGTACCACTATGCCACCGCCTACCCATGTGGGATAATGCTGCCAGTCATTCGCCTACAAGCCTAACCAGACCAGATCCATTGCGAAGGTAAGCGTTCCTAGCACCCAACAATTCTTGTGGTTTGGGGTCAGCTTCCTCATGGTTTTGGATCTCTTTTAAATACATTTAGTTTGTGATGCAGCAGTGCTAACCACTGTGCCATGTGCCCCCCCCCCCCCGCAAAAATCACCTTTCCTGCTGAAGTGATGTGTTCCAGGCCTTCCCGCAACTTCTCCCACGTTACCTGCTGAATCATAGAATTTACAGTGCTGAAGGAGGCGATTCGGCCCATCGGGCCTGCACCAACCCTTACAAGCCCATGTATCTACCCTATCCCCGTAACCCAGTACCCCACACTTAACGTATTTGGACACTAAGGGCAATTTAGCATGGCCAATCCACCTAACCCGCACATCTTTGGACTGTGGGAGGAAACCGGAGCACCCGGAGGAAACCCACGCACACACGGGGAGGATGTGCAGACTCCGCACAGACAGTGACCCAAGCCGGGAATCGAACCAGGGACCCTGGAGCTGTGAAGCAACTGTGCTAACCACTATGCTACCGTGCTGCCCTGAATGGCTGGTGGATTTGTTGCCTGATATCACATCAGTTAGTTGGGTTGTGTGATGTGACACATTCACAGCCTTTGGCTGATTGCATCCTTTAAAACACAGACTGGGTAACACAATGCCCAGAGGTGTGATGGTGATGAACTTGCATCACTTAGGTTTAACCGGCTGAGTTCTCACTTTCACTGCAGTGCTGGATGTGAAGTTTGCGGCCTGTTTTGCGATCGATGATAAAAGTGAAATTTCAGTCCAGTGTTTTAATTTTCCCCTTGAGAATCAGTGTAGTGCTGGTTGCAGCCAGAAGATGGCGGTGTCGAGCTGTAGTCAGATCAGGAAAGTTTTACCTGGATGATTCTGGCAGAAATACCAAAAACAGAGGGCTGGATTCTCCGTGAGGGAGGTTCCTGTCGGAACTGAATCATGTACAATTCGTGTTCCCGTTGGAGGCGCTGTTAAAACAATATTCAGGAAATGCAATGAGCCTGCATTCTGCCCCTGTGAATTACAAGCATTTCCCGTCCCCGCTGACATCCTTCGGCAGGGCCGGAATTCGCATTGAAGAGCCTGACAAGCTGGAGCTGCTCACTCCACTCACCACACACACTCATTCCAGCCAGGAAGATAGCACCACGGAGACGTCGTCCCCCCCCCCCCCCCCCCAAATCCACTTCTGATTTCGGGAGTCCACAGTTGACCGACTGCTGGATGCCATTGAGGAGATGTGGGAAAACCTCTTTCCCTGGGTGGGTGCAAACTGAAGCCAGCCCTTCTAAACAGCACCTGTGAGGAGATGGCAGTGGAGACTAGCGCTGCCAACATCACTAGGAGGACCGGCACGCAATGCAGGAAGAAGATGAATGAGCTCCTCGGGGCAGCTCAGATGAGTCAGCATTTCTGAGCCCCTGACTCAGGTGATTTTGGGTTTTTTTTCCAATGAGGGGCAATTTAACGTGGCCAATCCACCTACCCTGCACATCTTTGGGATGTGGGGGTGAGAGCCACTCAGACACGGGGAGAATGTGCAAACGCCACACAGACAGTGACCCGGGACCAGGATCGAACTCGGGTCCTCAGCGTCATGAGACAGCAGTGCTAACCACTGCACCACCGTGCTGTCCCTCTCTGCCATCACTCCTGCCACTCATTCCTCACGTCACCCCAACCCTGAGAGGCCAACTACACCCCACCCTAACCCTAACCCCAATACCAGACTCTCCTTGGCTAGAAGCCTTGCCACCAGCTATAGACTCCCCCCTCCACCCTCAAAGCATCTCTCTATGTCCTTTCTGTGTCCCCTAGGATACTGTGGGCCATAATAGGCGCGATTACCAAAAGACCCGAGGGGCATCTTCGACCTTCGGATCCACACCTCAGGAGGAGAGGGCCGAGCAACTTATGTGCGAGGCCGAGGAGGAGGCAGTGACTGAGATGGAGGTTGGCATGCCCCAAATGCGTCGTCACCTTCGCATTTCCTTCTCGGCCTGTTGGCCGGCTTGCTGCCTCCTAAACATTGCGCAGCTGACGGGCGACATGCTGGAGGAGGAGGAGGAATGGCAGGCCTCATTGGATGAGCGGCAGGCCTAACTATTGTGCATGTGCTACACTTGTGCCAACGTAAGTATCATCTATCTTTCGTGGCCCTCCGTTCCTTCTCGGTGTTTCCCCAAATGGCACATCAGAAGTGGAGGAGGCCTGGGTGGCATGGTGGCGCAGTGGTTAGCACTGCTGCCTCACGACGCTGAGGACCCGGGTTTGATCCCGACCCCAGGTCACTGTCCGTGTGGAGTTTGCACATTCTCCCCGTGTCTGCGTGGGTCTCACCCCCACCACCCAAAAGATGTGCAGGCCAGGTGGATTGGCCATGCTAAATTGCCCCTTAATTGGAAAAAAAAAAGAATTGGGTATTCTAAATTTATAAAAATAAAAAAAGAGTGGAGGCGGCCTGCTGCTTGTCTCACCCTCTGCCCTGCACGACCCCTCGTGGATAGATGGGCCCGGCTGACCTTCAGATGCCACAGGTAATGTCGTGTCAGCCTGTTCTGCCCACTGCACATGAGGTGTGCCAGTGTCAGGTGGAGGGGGGGGATTTGTGGGCGGGAGGGGAGCCTGACATCTTGAATTTAGCAGATTAAAAACGGCCAGGGTGGGAACCGGCGATGTCCTGCCCGCCACTTTGTGTTTATTTACTGAGTAAACTACAGAGTTTAAATCCTTGTCGGCACGCCTGCTAGTGTAACATCTTTAAACTCTTGCCACTCCCTGCCCACACCACAGAGCTCAACCCAGCTGCAGGTCACATCCACCGGGCAGTTAATTGGTTAATTATTTCGGAAGACTCGGTGGGCCGAATGGCCTCCTCCTGTACTATCGGGATTCTCCGATAAAGCAGAATATTGTGTGCTGGAAATCTGAAAGAGAAAGTTCTGGAAAAAAGGCAGGTCTGGCAAAAACTGTGGAGTCAGATATTTCCATGATATAAACCAGGGATGTCCAACACCTCAAAGTTAAATTCTCACCGGACCTTTGATATTTCTGTCACACTCTGCCGGATAGAGAGAACTGCCTCCAGCGCAGCAGCCCCCTTCCCCTTTCTCTCCCCCTCCCCTTTCTCTCCCCCTCCCCTTTCTCTCCCCCTCCCCCTCCCCTTCTCTCCCCTCCCCCTCCCCCTCCCCCTCCCCTTTCTCTCCCCCTCCCCCTCCCCTTTCTCTCCCCCTCCCCCTCCCCTTTCCCTCCCCCTCCCCCTCCACTTTCCCTCCCCCTCCCCCTCCCCTTTCCCTCCCCCTCCCCCTCCCCCCCCCTCCCCCTCCCCCTCCCCCTCCCCTTTCCCTCCCCCTCCCCTTTCCCTCCCCCTCCCCTCCCCCTCCCCCTCCCCTTTCCCTCCCCCTCCCCTTTCCCTCCCCCTCCCCCTCCCCTTTCCCTCCCCCTCCCCCTCCCCTTTCCCTCCCCCTCCCCCTCCCCTTTCTCTCCCCCTCCCCTTTCCCTCCCCCTCCCCCTCCCCTATCCCTCCCCCTCCCCTTTCCCTCCCCCTCCCCCTCCCCTTTCCCTCCCCCTCCCCCTCCCCTTTCCCTCCCCCTCCCCTTTCCCTCCCCCTCCCCCTCCCCCTCCCCCTCCCCTTTCCCTCCCCCTCCCCCTCCCCCTCCCCTTTCCCTCCCCCTCCCCATCCCCTTTCCCTCCCCCTCCCCTTTCCCTCCCCCTCCCCCTCCCCTATCCCTCCCCCTCCCCTTTCCCTCCCCCTCCCCCTCCCCCTCCCCTTTCCCTCCCCCTCCCCTTTCCCTCACCCTCCCCCTCCCCCTCCCCTTTCCCTTCCCCGCCCCCTCCCCTTTCCCTCCCCCTCCCCCTCCCCTTTCCCTCCCCCTCCCCCTCCCCTATCCCTCCCCTCCCCCTCCCCTCCCCCTCCCCCTCCCCCTCCCCTTTCCCTCCCCCTCCCCTTTCCCTCCCCCTCCCCCTCCCCCTCCCCCTCCCCCTCCCCTTTCTCTCCCCCTCCCCCTCCCCTTTCCCCCTCCCCCTCCCCTTTCCCCCTCCCCCTCCCCTTTCTCTCCCCCTCCCCCTCCCCTTTCTCTCCCCCTCCCCCTCCCCTTTCTCTCCCCCTCCCCTTTCTCTCCCCCTCCCCTTTCTCTCCCCCT